>NC_136696.1:13673569-13833569 GCF_947650265.1 Symphodus melops | reverse complement strand
GTAAAACAGCAAATATGTAATCAAAACATTTTCAGGAGAATCAATTTGTTTTTCATCCATGATGGTTTATTGTTAATGGTATATGTATTAAATTCCATTTTAAAAAGTGAACAAGATGTCACGATGCCAGTAAGCTGTATTGTCCAGACAATAGACTTTCTTCTAACTAAAGAAATCACACAAAAAATATGAAGTTGCAATTCATGCTTTGCTTACGTATGTGAAAGCAACGGGGGATCTCAAATTTACACTTTGAAACAGTTCCCGGTTTATTTACCGAAAAACATTCATTGGGTTTTGTGCAAGCTTAATTTATCTTACTAATGAGATTAAAATGAAAGACATAAAATACAAGAAGAAGAAAGAAGAGATCAATAGTCGTTGCAATTCTACGTGACAGTCTATTCTTCATTTATTTCAGGACATGCATCAGAATCTGTTGTCTATTACAGCGCACTTGTTGATCGCAGAAATCTGTTTGAGCCTTTTTTGGGGGGTGGGGTGTATTATTTTCTTTAAAATATAAACTGATGCCGCTCACCTTGATGTAATGTCATTCAGCAGGCCTATTCATGTAAATCAATACAAACATGTTTTATTCCCCACGTCTTTCCTCTGTAAGGGCTCCACTGAAGCCTGATTTTTTTAGAAGTGTCCAACATCGCTGAGAACTTTTTTTATGAAGCAAAATGACGGCTGAAAGCTCTTATTCACGTTTTCTTTGTTTTGTTTTTAATAAATTCATTAAATCTAACGAGGTTGAACAATGCATGAAATGTTTTTACATAAATTTACTCACACAATAAAGAAAAAAGATTAACAATGTCAATCCGTACATGACCAGCATGCAAGGCTTCACAAAACTGTCAGACAACAATCCTCCAAACATCTGCAGCAGCCGACGTTTTACAAAAGACAAATATGGATGAAATGAGAATGAGACCGTTCATGTTAAAAATAAATTGCCTTCAAAGAAATACAAAAAGCACATCAAAATGAAGCTGCTCTCACTGAGGATTGTTTCATTTCATACCCAAAAAAGGTTTGATAAAGTGAACAGAATGGACGTGGCTGAAAGGCTGATTTTGTCAGCAAAGATCTGTTCTGAAGTGTTTAGAAAACAGAAAACCTTATTTATTTATTTTTTGTCAAAATCTGATTCTTAATTGAGACAGGCATTTGTGTGTCTTTACAAGGATCACACATGAAATCAAAGTCCCTGCACTCTTAAAGAAACTGTTATAAAAGTTGAAAACTCGTGTGTCTTTATAGCGCAGGAATAACACCCTATATCTGCAACCCGAACAGCAAAACCTATTAAAAGCTGCGCGTGAATTAAAAGTTTTTTCCGTTTTCTTTGGCAGGACCGATACTAAAACTTTTTCAGCGCCGGGACTCACATGAAAAACTCCGGGGATGAGGGGTTGTTGTCGCTGCCGGAGCCCCCGTTTTCTCGGAAGCCGGTGCTGATGAGCTTCTCGTATTTCTCTTTGTAGGCGTCCCTCTCCCTGGCTAGCCGCGAGATCTCCTGCTTGAGGTGGTCCACCTGCTGTACGAGCTGCGTCTTCTCCCCCTCCAGGACGTGCCGCTGCTGGACCCGCTTGTAGCGGCAGGACTGGGCATAGCCTCTGTTCTTTAGTGTCCTCCTCTTCTGTTTCAGCCGGATCACCTCTTCCTTGCTGACCCCCCGAAGCTGCCGGTTCAGTTCCCGCACCGACATGGTCACCAGCTGCTCATCGGAGAAGCGATCCTCCAGGCGCAGGTGCTGGTGGTTTCCCCCTGCGCCGGACTGCGACCCAGATGAGGGGTGGTGTGCCCCTGGGTGGTGGTGGTGATGGTGATGGTGGTGAAGGTGCGGTGTCCCGTTCTGAGCTGCAGCTGCAGCGATAACCGCGGACACCACTGCGGCCGCTGATCCCATCTCCTCCCCGCCCATGGCGCCTCCTGGTCCGGCTGCGCCGCCGAACTGCTGCCCCCTGGCATAGCCATCGAAGGTCTGGAGCTGGTGACTGCTGCTGATCAGCGCCTCTACGGCGTCCTCCGGGCTAAAGCCCAGAGCCTCGGGGTTCAACTGCTGTTGGTACCCGGTCATCCAGTAGAAATCCTCCAAGTGCGCCTTCTGTTCGCTCCCTGATCCCGGACTGGGCGCCGAGAAGCTTGGAGAGGGGGGAACCGAGCTGCAAGGCGTGCTCATCGGGGTGGAAGACAGGGATCCCCCGGCGACCAGGCGGCTGCACTGGCTGATGCTGCGATCGGGCTCCACCGGCTCCTTTTTCACTTCAAACTTCATCAGATCGAAGTCATTAACATATTCCATGGCCAGGGGACTGGTGGGCAGGTCGGAGTTGCTCATTGCCAGCTCTGATGCCATCCTCTTGCTGTTGACAGTCCTCCAAAGGGGGTGAGGAGCACCTGTCAAAGTGGGCTGCTGAGACACGCACTGAGCCAGCTTGATTTCTTTATTTATTTTCTTCAAAACCTAAAGAAAAAGTGGGTTTTCTCGCACTAATTGCGCAGCGCAGCTTTTGGTTTTGTGCGTCGATAAGTTTTTTTTTTCTTCAGTCTGTGTTGCACAGACGCATTGGAGCAGCGCTGTTTCCTCCCTCTCTCCCAGCGTGCGGCTGTCTGAGCGCCGCTCTTTCTGTTTCTACCATTTAACACTTCATGGCTCCTTTTAGGATTAGTGCGCCAATTTGAGGAGGTTCACGTACGTGTCCCGGCCAAATAGTTGCTTTGTGGTGAATGGGAAAAAAAAACTCCACCCATGGATTGATAGATTTTTTTTTCTAAGGGATCAGTCAGCCGACGAGTTAAAAAACATTGCTTAGTTTTATAGGAGCCCTGACGTCAGGACTGAAATATGAAATTGACCGAGACTCAGCCAATCACGAGCCCAGCCTAGAACGGCAATTAACATAATAGTATAGAAAGCAAAGTTTTCTAAGCCGTGCAAGCCCAGCTGATTGACACACGAGACTTTAGAATCATATTTTAGTCACTTTGCATGACAAGGAAAAGGAAAGCAATTCATTAAATGAAATTTCAAAGAAACTGCGAGAGACTACAAATGATGATTATGCACCTCTATGTATTTTACATCATTAAGTCTTAGTCATTTTAAGATTAAAATCACCAAATATTATTAAATAATCCCAATATCATTTAGATTGAATGAGCTATTTCAAAGATATCGATTACTTTAAGACTGTTCATTGACCATGGACTGTAAACCCTCCTTTGTTCAGCACATATAACAAAAAATACAAGTTGTTGTGTATCATTAATTGCATATTATAAATGAAGGATAAATAATACAATTCAGTTTTTCAGGCGTTCCAAACATCCGGTAGACCTAACTGCATTTTGAAGATTCTCAATGGGTGATAGATAAATAACCTGTATCCAACTTAAATCGCATAATGACAATAGATTAAGCAGTTCGGTTTTTTTTGTTTTGTTTTTTTTTCCGGATAGTGAGAGTGGTTGAAGCATGGCGTGAGTCCGTTCAATGGCACTGTTTGGAAACCCAACGTCGCCACCCTGAGGTATAAAGTGATATTGCTTCAAATGGTCGTTTCCATGGGACACATGCATTATGTACATTTATCTATCTGCTTTGAATGAACACTTATATCCAATCATGTTGTTCTCCTCTCTGAATCAAAACGGGACAAACATTTACTTTTTTTAAAGTGTCAGAACAGAAAGAAAATGTGTTGTTTATACAAAATCCACTTAAGGGTGAGTGGAGATGAATTTTACAGTAAATTAAAGCCTTTGTCAATTTTAAAGCCATTTACAAAAAAAACCCCCACACTTTGTAGGGGACAACCCCTCCATCGGTTTGCTTCTGGAGTCTGTAGTCTCTTCATGTCATGATCACAGCCTCAGAGCTCCTCTCTTTTCCTCTCTTCTGTGTCTCTCTCCTGAAGCACATTCCTCAGGAGTGGTGGCACATAAGAACAAACAATAAGGAGGCCTATACACAGAGGACTGGAGAGTAAATAAGAGCACTCTCCCTGGAACATGTCACACGGGGAAACTTCAGAAAACTACAAAGCCGCCAGCAGATAATCCAACTCCCTGGTGTCCCTACGTGAGTAAATATTCTCCTGGTCCCTGTGACTGTTCATGGGGACTTAACGTTAAACAGGAAGGATAAACATCGTGTTTTATTCATTAGAACACACAACACAGGCCCCTCTGATGCTTTTGAATTAATATTTAACAGATGAGGTGTCCCATCTGATGCTAATACATTATGTTGTTGCTGTTGTAGTGTAGTGTACATTCAGATAGGCTGTAAGATATAAAAGAAGAACAGATCTTTAGAGAAAGCAATACTTCTTTTTTTTTCGAAGATAATATAACACTTTCACTGCATTTCATTTTGTCCAGCTTGTTGTTGAAGATTGTTTCGTTCTGCTTAAAGTTTTTGCCTGTTAAAACTATCTTCTTCATATTTTAAATGGTAAATGGACTTGTGCTTGTATAGCTCTTTTCTCGTTTTCTGATAAGACAAAGTTCTTTTACACTGCATGTCTCACATACAGCACCCATTCACACACTGATGGCAGAAGTTGCTATGTAAAGTGACCACCAGAAGTAACTAATTCCAGTCTGTACACATTCATACAAAGCCAACAAAGCAGCAGGAGCAACTTGGGGACACATTGTAAATGTGGCTGCAGGAGCTGGGGATCAAACTACCAACCATTCAGTTGAGAGGAGACTGACTCAACCAACTGGGCCACAGCCGCCATAAATGTCAGGTCTCTTACGATGTAACTAATTGAGCAATCTCGACCTTCTCTTTATGAAGCACCATGAGATAACTCTTTTTATGATTAAACGTTATAGAAATAACATATGATTGGATGCCATCATTCCATCAAATGACAGAAAAGCAAGTCCAAACTCCAACTTGTCTTTCAAATGATTCCACTAAATGCAACCTGTCATATTTTCAGCATATAAAACTGGGAAAACATCCCAACGATGTCATCAAAATAGATCAATCATCCTGTTTTGTAAAACTGTTTAACCAAAAGTCCAACATTATATACTGCAGTTAGGAATTATTGGCCCAAAAGTTTCAAGGGGTTGGCAAACGGTCGAAAGCCAGTGTATCAGCTGTGTTGTTGAGGGCAAATAGTCCTGTAGCATCTCATTCATTCTCCCTTTGGAGCCTCATGAAGGCAGCTAAGTGCCAAGAAGTTTAAAGCTGTTTTTATTTTATTGAGGCTGGATATAGTATTTATGTTGGGGAAAGGTTGCGCTTAGGTAATAGAAGAAACAAATGTTATATACAGCAGAAGGAAGACAACTCCTCACCAGAGGAAAGTTATGAGTACTTACTCGCCACTGTTACATGTTTAAGTGTTAATAGATTAAACTCACCTATTATCAGAGATTTTTCTCGAAAACCAAACAAACGCATTTGTTCAAAAGTTGTTTTAGAAGTAGATTCATCTCCTCACTTTAACTCAGAATGGAGGCATATTTTAAGTATGACGTGCCGTCATCAATTTTCGTTCGTTTTTTGAAGAGAGAGCAGTACAACAATTTGGGAAAAAAGTCTAACTCTTTGACTCTTTTGTTACACTGTTAATGCCCCAGCCTTAATGTATCCGGCTTTGTGTTAATAGTCCTGCCAGTGAGTGTGGAGCCCAGTTTCACTGTGTGTTAATGAGACACCGTCTGACCTTTCAGAGTTCACCCCAGGAGAACACTGATGCATCCTGGGTAAAGGATAACCAGTGCTCCCAGACTTCCCTGTGATTTACTGGTGCAGTGACTTTACTAATTGTTACATCTATTAAAAACATCCTCGTTACAGAATGACTTATGTGCAGTGTTACTTTTATTTTCAGCATGCTAACCTTTTGTTTGCCTCTGGGTCTCCCTAAAGTCAAACACACACAGAAGATGTGCATGTTGTTTGCTTTTCATCCCACCTTCAGAGAGGAAATGTTTTATTTTTTACGTTTGTTCAGCAGTACGCTTCTTGTGAGGTCTGTAAAATAAAAAGCCTGCAGAAATAAAAATAATAATTTGATCCAGATTCTGTATAGGACATTATTACAATGTTTAACAAAGACAGAAAATCTGGGATTGAGAGCATTTGGGGAATAAAAAACCCTAATTAAAACTCACTTTATGCATCTGCGAGATATGCATTTTATAAATGGCTTGCACTATTCAAAATCTTGAGCATGCCAAAAATAGCCAAATACATTAGCAGATTTAGCAGACAGTAAGTTCAATAAAAGCAGAGAAACCAAACTAAATGATTCCTGCTTTGCTAAGATTACTCCCTATAATGATTCATTACATCCCCACTGGGAGGTAGGCTTCATATTCACTCAATCCGTGTTTAATGTCATAAATTAAACTGCGGTGGCTCTTCAAATGGGCGACGAGTGGGCTCATCTGAGACGCATTTAATTAGGGGCACAAAAAATGAAGTGATTCGTGGGGTCCTTACTTACCGTTGTATCTTTAGTAATAGAACATGGAGCTGTTAGAGGCTGCTGCATGAAGAAATGTAACAGTCTTTTATCAACCTCAGTATTCCAGTGGAAATAAAAGACTCCACATAACAGAAACATAGAGCCATATTTGCAGAGTGCTGTATGACAGACACCCTCTCTTACTTGCACATTTTCTGTTCTCTGCTCCAATCCTGCCTTTATCAGTCTTTTACATCCTTAACTTAACTGTTTAGGAAGCAGCTCTGATAGTGACAGTGACAGTGATAGTGGGAAAGAGAACGAATAAAGACAGGAAAACAATCTTTTATTTGTTTATATACAGTAGCACTGTGGTTTTTGCTATGATCCAACACTGCTTTTCCAACTCTATAGTGAAGACACCACAGTTAATCCACAGCCTAGAGCGGCATCTACAGATCAACTTGTTTAATCAATCTACGATTGGAACTTGCACATTTTATGCACCTGAGCACTTTAACCTGTGTACCGTGCATTTACAATTTGTGTATTTATGTATTGTCTGTGTCGTATGACATGACTCTCCCTGCGACCAAATCTACCTACGGGTACGAATAAAATAACCCCTCTCTCTCTCTCTCTCTCTCTCTCTCTCTCTCTCTCTCTCTCTCTCTCTCTCTCTCTCTCTCTCTCTCTCTCTCTCTCTCTCTATGGTTGTTTGCCTACCAGAAGGATGTGTCAACCTGGTAATTGGCCACAATGAGCAGACTTGCATGTGTCAAATTCTCCTCTTGACATCTGGTTATTGTCTCTCACAGCAGGTGGACATCATGCACAGGCGTCGTCTGAGCCGTCTTATCTGCTTTCTGTCTCTATGCAACATGGCTATTAGACTTTAGAGTCCACAAAACTGAATGTGAGGTTTTTTTTGTATGGTTCTGTTACGTGATGAAGAGACGTGGGTCAGCGCAGTCTGTTAAGTAATAATTTTTAGGGGCCTCTTTGATTACAGGTGTACTTGAAAGAATTGTCAAAGAAAGTAGTTCATTGTGGATTCAACAGCCCATGTTCATGAATGTGATCATTTTATGAGGAAAACACACTCAAATAAAGTGTGAGTGATATGCAACCTGAGCTCATCTTATCCCATTAGACACACACTGCTACATTATTGGCTTCATTAGGTACCTTGCATCACCCAGCATGTGTAAGAGAGAGTAAAAAAAAAAAAAAACGTAAAATAACAGAAACACTACACAAAGCTAATGGGTTCTAATAGTCCATCTAAAGGAAAGGAAAATGTGGGTAAGTCAAGCTTTTTAAGGCTAATAGCTAAGACTTCTATTTTTATCTGTATACATGAAAACAGTCATTGCATATGTGGTTCCAGTGTGCACATGGCATGATGATTCATGTTGAAATTGAAGGTTATGAGTTGTTATTGATGTGGCTGGTAAACATAGCACACTATATGCTCTCTGCAGCCATACACAGTTATTAATGTCCACGCTGTCCACTCTGTGCCATTATTAATGTGACTCATATACATAAAGAGTTTCCCCATTAGTCAGAGTCCTGCCGTGCCATCAGAGAAGGAGACACAGGGAATCCTCCTCTTCTTTATCCACCTTAACTGCATTTGTATCCTCATCACCCAAATACAGCAGGCCTATACATACAAAATTGAAACTCCACCATAGATTTGCAAAACATTATCTGTAACTCAATGATTTCAAATGTCCACAAAAGTTTATTTCAATGCTTGTTTATCGAAAAAATGTAAAGTTTTTAGTTAATATAAGTGGCACAGAGAGGAGTTTATCGACTTATTTGTTTGAGCTTTGAGTAGTCAGAAGACTAGACATGCGCTATCGAAGCTCAAGGCCATTTGTGGACGAATGTAAAGACGTCATCTGCTGCTCTTTGAACTTGTCATTTTCTGCCTATTTTTAGACTAAGATCCCCAAATTACCAACCCACCGTCCTACTTTTTGGTACCCTTCTGTTGGGGTGCCAAGTATATCAATCCGACCCTAAAAGCTGGAGCTACTGCAGTCCTTTGATTTGTGGAAAGAATCGTCACTTCTCATTTGACAGTGTCAAACCCAACCCCACCACGTTTAAACACCCAGCCAATTGTTTTGTTTACTGTGCTGCATTTTTCTTTTTTCATTTATTATTATTATTAATATCATCATTATTATTATTATTATTATTTATACCTTAACCTGTGAGGAGGACTGAAGGCTGGTGTTAGCAATGCTAATGTTAGCCACACTCGGCAAACCTATTTGACATTGTTTACAGGTGGCCATATTTGGCGAACCAAGTTCCCCATTTTCAAGTACACAATTTGGTTCTTTTATCAACACTAGAGTTTGATTGAGCATTCCCACCACTCCAAACTATATGAGCTATCAGACATAGCACACCAGAGTTTGTTTTAAACGCACCAAACAGCTCAGGTGCAAAGGTACCTTTATGAAATGAGTTTGTGTTTTCAGCAGGCTGAAGAGTCCTCTGGCTCTGTGCAGACGACAGCAGCCATTCACAACAACAGTGAGGTGGTTCCAAATTACATTAAGATATTCAAAGTGCTTCCACCTCAGACCTCTTCTCAAGTCCTCCCACACATGCTTTCATCCTTTGGAGACAATACAAGATTAAGCCAAAAAGAAAAATAAGAACATAAACTCCCCTGACTGCAGAATGATTGAAGATTATTGCAGATGAATGTGAATATTCATTTTAGCCTCCCAGTGATAATCCTCTCATTTGTTGCTCTGAAATTGAAGAATCATTGGCCTATAGCTCTTAGTAAGCAGAGGAGTATGTGAAACTAAAGTCCCATCTTTCTGCGTTATTCTGCACTCTGTCAGAGAGGAAGAGGCAGAGACAATACAGCCCACGGGACAGCATGGCCTCATACAAAGATCCTTTATATCTGCACTAGATTAATGCCAGGAAACACATGCACTTCCTCTGGAGGACGAAGAGGGAGGAGGATGGAGGAGCAAAGAGGTTGACCGTTGCGGGGTGCGTGGTTGGGTGAAGGGGGATGATGAACAGGCTTTATGTAATGTGTAGACTTTTGATTATGGCAATATTGAGTGTGGAAATGAGATGTTTATCAAATGTGGTTTTGAGGCAGAGCCAGGAGTAGGGGGGAACCGGGGGAACCGGGGGAAGGGGGGCTGGGATCGGTATTAATTTGTCTGCTAAATGGAGGGTTTGACATGTTGTGTCTGTGTTGAGAAGCCAGCGGGTGCATGTCTCCTCTTCATTGTGCATACTTTGGTCGAGCTAACACTTCTCATGATCAATAAATATTTGGAGAGCGATGTATACCTTTCCGACTCTCGCTATAAGGGAGATCCAGAGAGTGACACATATTTGGGGCAAAACGAAGTTATGACAGTGAGAGGGAGTCAGATGAAGAAGAGAGGAAAGTATCTTGACGCTTTTCCTAAAAACGCACAAACAGACTTAGTAAGAGTTAGTCATGGTTCTTTGCGCTCTCACAGTAGATTTGGACGCTTACACAGGAGCAGAGACACCCTTCCTGTTGCTTATCCGCTTCCTGAGCCTCAATTTGTATTGAAATCCCTCACAGGCAATTATCCATATGCGAATGGTGTACTTACTCTGAGCTTATATAAGTTTCTTTCTCAGTAAGCCGCACCATTTTCATTTGAAAACTCTGATTACAATTTTAAAGTTTATTCCAGGGAAATGGCAAAAATGGGTGCTCATAGTTAACACAGAGCACAAAATCCTGCCAGACCTTTCACTGGATGTATATTTTGAAAGATTGAATAATCTTTACCCAGCTTGATGTTTAAACCCCCTCTGCAGGAAGACTCAGGCAGACGTTGGTATCTATGTGGTCAGGAAGACATTTTGTTGAGTAAAGAGTTGGCAGGCAGGCTGAAAGAACCCTCCACCACACTCACCCCCTACCTCCTCACCCACCCCTCAAGCTGTCAGGAGTGTCATATATCTGGGGGATATCTGAGGGCGAGGGAGATCGTAGCCCAATTACGGGCTGATAACTAATCAATAGGCCACTTATTCCTACAGCAGGAAGTAAAGAAATGGGCCCCTGAGACAAGTAGTTCAAATTACTCTTCCTTCAACATGGGCGACCTGCTAATGATGAGAAGGAAAAAGAAGTGGAGAGAGGCAGCAAAAATAAAGGAAAACTGGTTGATTGGAGCTACAGTACAGGATAAGACAGATGCAGAATAAATGAAACAAGAGATGGAAACAGAGTAAATTATAAAGCATTTATAAAACACAGCCTGCTAATTTTTAAAGTGTATTTTGCTGAGCAGCTGTCTTCCAGTAAACACAAACTAGATTTATTTAAAGCAGGAAACCCAAATGCACAATAGACTTATAACACAAAGTACCTTAAACAGATCGCCTAGTTCCAATCCAATTTGTTCTGTTGTCGTGCACGTTTACTGTTACTCATGTTAGATGTGGTGGGGTGGGGTGTCCAGTTAAAGGAGCCATTCAATTTTATCTCAGATTTCTGTAATTGTAATTCAGTTACTGTCTGTCTGTTATCAAGGATCAGTACCTGATCCTCATCAGTATCAGTAACTTTCTGGTGGGGAGTCAGTGCTCTTTTGAAGCTAACTGTGAAGCAGTGTGTAAAAAGCTCACCAAAGTTATCTTGTTATCTAATACCAAAGTTATCTAATGCTAACTGCACAGGTTTAACATATAATTATGTTTATTCTTAGTCACATAGGGGCTGCTATATCTTGTTTGGGGGATTTTGTATACAGGGGGGGGGGGACAGCGGGTGTGTATTGTAACTAATGTCTTGTGTCCTGCCTGTCTGTATAATGCTACTGGATGCCTTGAATTTCCCTCGGGATCAATAAAGTATCTATCTATCTATCTATCTATCTATCTATCTTCTTGTCGACAACAACCATAATGACAATGTTTAATAATGCCTTCATTGAATCAGTCTTGTCTTTTTCTTTGGTGTCATGGTTTGGTCAGACATCTTTAAAAGATAGAAATTCCTTAAACCATCGTGTTAAGCAGTAGAGTTGGTTGATTGGTGACTCACAGCTCTACCTAGCATCCCTGTTTACGCGACAATTACAGCGGAAAGCTCCCTCTATCTTAAATGATAACAATCAACCAACCCTTTTAACATTTATTTTCTACAGGAGTCCAAAGAAGCAGAAGAAAGTGGTCCAAAGACAGCTTTGATCTGTTGCTATCACTGAACTAACTAGCTGTTATTTGCATAAAAAAAAAAGATTTTATCTCAGCAGAATAGACTATTTATTTATTTGTGATTTTCATTACTCTTATTGGTTGAAATTTCTCTCTCCTATATGCCCTGATTGGTGGAACCTAGAATCACCTTATCACATTTTAGTTGGTTTCAGACTTTTGGTTGTTTTTTCTTCTCTCATTTGTCTCTTGTTACATCCACTCTTTAATTTGTGTGTCATGAGGAATGGCATAACATCTTGCTGGCTGCAAAACAAGACTACAGGTACAAACCTAAACCTGAACCAGAACCTGAACCTGCCCAAGCGAATGAGTTCAAGAACTTCAGAGTCTTGTTCACAATTGAGGGTAACATTTATTGTGAGATAGACAGATCAGTTCAGCAACAGCATTGGTGCAGACTTAATACTTATGACTGTCTTGATGAAGAGAGGGATCTGAGCATGATGGTAAGGCTTTGATTAACCAACAATCTAATTTCCACATCTCAGCTATGGTCATGATCTTTGGGGAGTGTCCAAAAGAACGAGCTCAATGATACAACTGCTGAAAAGAGTTTTCTCAAAAGGGTGAATGGGTCGGGTAAGGAGCTCAGATATGCTATCTGGATTAGGGGGCATCCTGGTTTCTCCTACTGGGTCTACCTTAGGGTCTGGAAGGATGACATGACCCAGCTGACACTGGAATGCCTCAAAAACCCCAGGAGGAGCTGGAAAACCAGAAAACATTGCTGGGAAAAGGGACAATTTGGCCGACTTGTCAGCTTGGCCAACTTGGCCCTGGATAAGCATAGGAAAACAGAAAGAGATAAACAAGTGAAATAGAGAAAAAACCTGCAAAGTCTTAAAAAAAGGCTTGGTTTGATGACCGTTATTCAGAAATGTTTGCAAACTGATCCAAAAGTGTTTAACACATGTTAAAGTGTCTAACTTGTGTTTACCCAGTTTTTCAATTACAATCAACATATTCTCCTCTCAGAGCTAACCGTGGTTAACATTCATGCAAGCTGCAGACTTGGTCCTGGTTTTTGCCTCCAAACGAACCAACCCTTGATGCTTGAAGGGTCCTCTTTCCACAGAACACATGAACTATTCGTTCTCATTTGTTTTGACAGGCCATTCGTTTTGTTGCAGCTCTGTCACTGTCACCTTGATGAAGAATTATGGCAGCAGCCTCTGCCCCTTTCCCCTACACCTCATGCCCTTAGCTGACAACTTGCCCAGAGTCTGACCAGACCCCCACAATCCTCCTCATTCTCAGTTCTTCATCCAAATCCTGTATCACTTCCATCACTTTCTTATCAACTTCAATTTAATGATCAACAACTTACTGTATGCTTCAGACCCTGCCTATTCAGATCAATCTACCTCAGGCTGATTATAACAGTGTTGCAAATTTTACGAGATGTCTACACATTTGTCAATTGTGATTATTTTCATCAGATATAGAAGTGGAATAGAAATAGTAGTAATAATAGTTTTGTTGGTCCATATTATTTTGTTTTCCATTTCAGTAAAAGCAGAAATCTAATCAGTATCATAGTGTTTTTGGCTGTCAAGTAGATGGCATCAGTGAAAGACGAAAGCCTAAACCATCACCATTAACACTGATCAGGTTTCTTGCAATCTGCTTGTTTATCCTCCTTTCTCCCCAGATCAGTACAAAGCTACTTTACAGCCTCTTAAACCAAACATGTTTCTTCAACACAATAGAGTAGAGCTGCAAAACAGTCCTCAATGACTTCAGTGATTAAACCAGAGCAGCAGTTTTATATGAAATGAGACAGGAGAGAGATGTTCCTGTAGCTGGATCTGGCATCCACACTTTGGCCGGATCCAAAGTTTTTCACTCAGAAGAACAATGCCACGCTCCCCTCAAATCGATTGGTAATACGTCTCATCCCATTGATGCCATCTCTAATCCATTCTGGGCTCCTTTGCAAGATGGAGATGGAGAGGCAGAGGGAGAGGTATGGCAAGGCATGTGGAGAGAGAGGGAGAGAGCATAAATACTGGCTGAGCGACCATGTATTCTGAGGAATTTGTGTTGTGTTTTTTTTCTCTCTCTTTTTCCCACTCCAGCGAATGGGCTGTGTTGTTAAGCTCTTTAGTCCGCGTGGCTAATGAAATAGGGTTGGCAGGATTACACAGGGCTAAAGCACTGTGTCTGGTGAGCCTTGGAGAAACCGCTGTAGCTACGCTGAGTGAGAGGGAGGGACGGATGGAGAAGGAGGAGGGAGTTTGTAGATTGGAGGGCAGTGAAGGCTTTCTCAGGGGAGGGGGAGCGAAGGCAAGTTAATTTTAAAAGTAAAAACACCAACAAAGCAAGACCATTATTACAACTGTCAAACCTCTTGTTTTTGGTTTTCAGAGCATTTGTTGCAATGAACCAGGTGTAATTGGCTTTTGAGTCAGTTGAACCCCCACCCATCCTTCTTGGAGGCTCTCTTAATTTTTAGGGTTTCCAACTGCTAGTGGAGGGCAAACAGAGCAAAGTAGAAGATAGCTTACACGTGGCTTCTAATAGCAATAAAAGCAGCAGAAGGTTTTTACAAGTCGTAAAATCAGTGGCAGGAACAGGAGGATATTAATTAGATTAGTGCATTCACGGTGCTGTGATCACCTCTTCTGCTTCTATGATCATTCCTGAGGGATGGAACTGGATCAGTTCATCGTGTGATGTGCTCTGTGTTGTGAATCACTTAGATTACATAGATACTGACAAAAGAATTATCAAACATGTATATAAGGCAAGTTTGATTTGCAGTAGAAACGCTTCAAAATACAACTTGCAGTCAATCCTTAAAAAGGCCATTCCAACATCAGTACAGAGTAACAAGTTGTATAATGACCTTTAATACTGTTATTTAAAAAAAAAAATAAACCCTCCAATAATATAATGCCCTGCCATTTATTTGCAAAAACTGTCTGGCTACTAGTAACTCAAAATATCATGCTTTTGTAACAATTTGCGAGCTTTTCGAAAATATCTGCAAGGACAAGGTTTACAAATAAATGACTCAAAGTTTGAATAAGTTGGCCTCTGCTTCTTCAGAATTAGCCAGCTGTTTTTGATATACTGCTTGTGATTACTTCAAATGTATGCAAGTGCAGAATGAAATCCCTTTAAAGCATCCTTGAGTTAACCCTCTGTTTATTACGGTAGTCATCTCTCGCTGTCCTCTCCTTCTCGTTTCTTCCTCTCTCATCCTCTTCTTACAAAGCAAAAGTAACTCTGTTTCCAATCATAATGGATCCCCCCAGGGGGGGAGGGGCCTTAGTTTAGTATGCCACTCTCTGATTGGTCACTTGGCTTGATGTCGTATATGATGATAAATCTTGCCCAGGTGTCACCTCCTCGGCGGCAGGTGAGGATTGATGGGATACAGGAGGACTATCCATCATCCCGAGCAGGAGGAACGCTATCGGAATTTGGGAAATCTGTTACCAATCAGGGTCCCGCAGTGCTCGACGGGGTACGCAGTGCTGTTTGGGAGGCGTTACTGGAAATCAATTGTGAGCACTCAAGGTCAATGTACTGTTAGAAAACTCCTTAAGCTCTGACGGATAGATCCCTCCACTCTTCCTCTGCCTCTATTGCTCGCTCTCAATTTCTCCACCACTGAATGTTAGGAGACACTGACATTTTCTATCCTCCACCACTGTAGCCCCCCCACCTGCCCCCCTGTTTAAGGACAGGTAGTTTTTAGGTGGATGTCATAGAGGCTGTCGCTAGTAATTTGCGACATAGCCTTTACTTGGTGGAGCCAGTGAGTGCCAATCTGGGGCTGAGGCAGGGACTGGGGTTGGGGACGGGGAGTATCGGAGATCTAATAAAAGCCCAGGGCGCCTGCCTGGCTCCTTATTCTTATAGATTACCTGTAAGTCACCTTGTCCCTGCTACTGTAAGGGTTGGAAGTTAAGCTGCATAAAGGCAGACATTCACCCTCACCTCCTTGGCCGGCTGAAAGTCAATTTGAACTGCAGATCAGAGGAGTGAGAAACTTTGTTACAAGTCTGCTACAAATCAGTGACTTATTATCCAGTCAAAACTGTTGTCTCAGGTGCAGCCAGTCGAAAATTATCTGTCTTTTTTCTGCCCTTACTTTTTCTAAAAAAGTGATTTGTGCTTTTTGAATTAAAATGAACCAAAGTTTGTCAAACTAATAATGTAGAATACAGCATTTTATAACCAATTTGGGTTTTTCATGGAGCCAGATCATTTTTTACTAATTTGCTAGCCAAAAGTAGAAAAATTAATACACAATTGATAAATCTAAATTAGAAAATGTATTGTATTTTTTTGCTTTTATTTGATAGACAGGACAGTGGATAGAGTCGGAAATCAGGGAAAGAGGCTGGAATATAACAAGTAGAAATAGATCCACAGGTGGGATTAAAACCTGGGCTGTCTGCTTCAAGGGCTAGAAACTGTGCAGATAGGGCACATGAATGAACAGCTCGTTCACCGGTATACCCAAAATTACATTTCATTTTGATGAATCTTCAACCTGTGTCTTCATATTTTCAATGTCTTTGTTTAGAGTGGTGATTGAAGTACAGCAGATAAAGAAAGTCATTAACAATCAACAAATGGTGATAAATGGCTGCAAAATACCTGCTACACTTTTCACCTCTACATACATAGTCTTGTACATTAGTCTAAATTAGTCTATGTTTATTTGTTTATTTTTGTTTATTGTTATACCTTTGTACAAAGAGAGCATGGTTTACCAAAGTAAAATTCCTGGTGTGTTTAAACATACCTGGCCAATTAAGCTGAGTCTGATTTCACTGTTGTCATTGTACACCATTTGTAAGCCCACTGTTGGGTGTAGAATAGCAGGCTGAATAAGAACAAAGCTCCCAAGATGTAGTAAAAAAAAGTATTATCCAGGTACACACAACACACACACTCAGCAGCTATCAGTCTCCTTACATTGACATCATTACCTGCGTGGAGGCCAGTTGAAGTGAAGGTCACAGACCTAACCAACTCTTTTTCTGATCCTGAGCTCATATCTACTTCTTTCACCTTTTACCTTCCATGCTCATTCTTCTTTTATCAACATTCAACCGTACAATACTGTATTTCATATGTCTGTCTCGTATGTTTAAGTCCAGCTTACCTCTACCTCTCTTCATCTTCACATTTGTCGCCCTGCCCCACTATCCCAAGGTGACCCTGCCTCCCAATCCCTACTATCGGTCAGGCCTGGACCCACATTAATCCTACTTCATTTGTCCTACCTCTTTCCTCCACTTTGGGTAGAATTTATGACAGTACCTTAAATGCTAATGGGGTCTAATCTGTGGAGAGCTTCGCTCTTTTCTAAAGACTCCTATCACTCTTTGTGCCACATGCATACAATGAGTCCACACATATAGGGGAGAGCCTGACTGCTATTAAGAGAAAGTTCCCCCAGTGAATAGACAGCACATGTCGATTCAAATGAATTTCCACCCAGGAAATCATGTCTTCTTTGTGGAGAAATGAAAATAATATATTTTTTTGTCTAAATGCTTAAGTGTAGGTTCAAAAGACGAATCCTCTATCAAAGTCCAGTGGCTCTGGGTGAGAGTCATAGCAGTGAAGTGGAGAGATTAATTTTGGCCTGCATAAGGCTTCTTCATTGGACAGAGTGTGCGTCTGTCCCCCAGTCTGTCTGCCTTCTTCTGTCTATCCGTAACTGTGACAATTAACATTGAAACTCTTTGAGTATGTTTAGCCTCACTCAAGGATGAAACCTGTCAAAAATAAGTGCTTCCTTTCGAAAAATGTGTGTTTATAAGAGAGAGGATAAAACTAGACAATTTTCTGCCTCACTAGTTTATTCAATGCAGGAGTAAAATAATGCACATTTTAAACAGATGTAATTACTAGTTATCACTGGCAGTTACCCCAAGTCACTTTGTGCTGGAATAGAGTGAAGGGACCAGTGATTTCTCTGCAACACTGGGAGTTATACAGAAAACACACAATGGGTCTGTGAGGATGACTATTGTGACACTTTAGTCCAGAAAACAGATCCTCTTCATGGGACCAAAGGGACACACATACATACACATACACATACACACACACACACACACACACACACACACACACACACACACACACACACACACACACACACACGCACACACACACACACACACACACACACACACACACACACACACACACACACGCACACACACACACACACACACACACACACACACACACACACACACACAAATGTTATTTTTGTGAACAACAAAACAGGGCCTAAAAAAAGATGGAAGAGTGGACACGGACTGAACAAATGAGACATATTACACATGTATGTAAACAAATGTACATACTGTATGCACACATTCCACTCAAGCAGGGATCTCGCTATAATTATGCAGTGAAGTGAAGCATTAGTCTCCCATACACATCTTTATATTGTCCTTATGCTGTATCTGCTCTAATCCAAATAGCCTGATAATAGAGGCTGCCTGCCAGGACTTGCTTGAGTCAGGTGATATGTCAGGTAGACACAGCTTTGCATCCACGCACACATGCACACACACACACGCACACACACCCACACCCACACACACACATGTACACGTACGTGATCTCACCAATACAATTCAACTTAAGTAGAGTTCAAAAGTTATCATGACACATCAAAGCTTTTTTATAAGCCTTATTTTTTATATACATTATTTGATTAAAACAAAAGACAATAAAAAAAATATTTTTCTACTTCAAATTAGCTCGGCTCTATGGCACTCTGTAGACACTCATTAACATATGTTTGCACATTATTATCTTACAAATGGTAGTATTCAATTCAGCATTAAATGTCTCATTCTACACATTTCTGTAGGCTATATTTAGACATTTAGAAAGGTTTCCACTGACAAATCAGCCTTAATAATCACCTAGTATAATTACATCCATTTATATCAAAGCATCATATTGGAATGCACTGAGGCGTGTGTGTGTGTGTGTGTGTGTGTGTGTGTGTGTGTGTGTGTGTGTGTGTGTGTGTGTGTGTGTGTGTGTGTGTGTGTGTGTGTGTGTGTGTGTGTGTGTGTGTGTGTGTGTGTGTGTGTGTGTGTGTAGGTGTGTAGGTGTTAATGTGTGAGTGCACATGTTAATTCTGTGCTGGTCACTGGAGTAAGCTACGCTAGAGAAAGCAAAGCTGTGATTGCGTTGAGCGCTGTGCTGCCGACAGACTTAATACCGGCCCCACTGGGCTGAGATCAGCTATTAAGATAAAAGTGGGCCAACTTAGTTTAATTCCTGGGCAGAATTACGCTCAGACCTGGCCTGCATTTGCATTCATGGAAATTTCATTAAAAGACTAATTTTGGCACAGATTTAGTGCTCTTGTTATTTCTGAAGGCAGAAAATTGTGATTTGCATGAATGCATTATGTATGAAGCCCTGTGACATAAAGCAGTTTAGGAAGAGACACACCTTTTATTTGAAGCCTTTTTGTGTTTCGATGAGCGAGGACTGAGTGGGTGTATGATCCAGTATCATGTACAGGCTTCATGTATTACCAACCTTGTCAGCTGTGCTCTCTTTGTGGTTGTGACCTCTTTGAAGACTCCTGTGTGTGGTACAATTGTTGGTTCATTTATCTGAATATAAATTGCAGCAGGTCATTGACTTATCCAGCAGTTCGGTAAAGAAGCTAGAGTAATGAGGGTTGCTGAGCCTTCAGTGAGGCTTCAATAATCAAACTGTAATAAAGCTGGTCATCCTACGGTTAAAACACAGTCTGACAGTGAGCTATTGTTTCCTGTAAGTGTGGCTACCCATAAGGCACTTCTATTCTCATAATCACCACACATAATGGATGATGTGGGTCAACGTGGAGGTGGGGTATTTTTCATGCTCACTTTCACCAAGCCAGCCTATTCTTTCATAGAATGTCTTCATGAGAGAGCAGGAACATCGCTGAATCTCACACAGCATTTCCTGCTATTTTAACCTTGGTTTGACTTGTTTACCTCAAAACGTCAGGGGGAGGTCATGCTCCAGGCTCAATGCAGAAAAAGGAACAGGGAAATAGTGCGTATTATTGTGAGTAACAAGTTTTACAAGACTGTTCGCTCACTACACTAGAGAACAGAAAAAAGATTAAAGATTCAACATGTTTTATGTGTCACATGCTCATACGGATTGCAGTTAAATGTAATGACTTTTGTGAAAGGCCGTGCAATAAAAACACGCACAAAAAAATACACACACACACACACACACACACACACACACACACATATATATATATATAGTAGAAGCTGTAAATGGTATAAAGAGTGCAGTGTAAAGTGTCTATAAAGCACAGTACCAAATGTATCTCAGAAATGTACAGTATATGAATACATAAATATATATTCATATATATATATATATATAATTTAAACTAACTGTTCTGTTGAGATACACTGCTAATCAAGAACACGTGAGGCAAAGTGCTTATTTCATTTTCGTATATGTTTTCATATTAAGCCATGGATTTATAATTGTCTTTTGAATGTAAAACACCATACACCATATGGTGTTTTCATTTGTTTTCTAGTGCAGTTTTACAGTAACAAATAAAAGTAAATGTAAAGGAGCTTTATGACAAAATAAATACACAAGGCTTTTCACTGCACCCAGATGACTGAGAACGATAAATGTGTCATTCGGCAGCTCAATTTTCATTCATTTGTATAATAAGACGTGCATATTGCAGGCAATTGCTTAAATTCCTTTATTTGCAATGTTAACCTGCATCGTGGAAATAACAAAAATACATTTATGAAATTCAGTGTCTTCTTATTCCACGCAGAACAGCTCATGCACTGCCGCCTCTTTCTCCCTAAATCCACACAGTAACACTGTCAGGGGGCTTTAGTGAACGTGTTTACAGTGCTGGATGGCCAGTGATCATGAAGTAGCCTCTTTTCACCCCCAGCTCCATCTCAACCGCCTTAAACTTTAATAGTGGACAGTTAAATATTAATAACTGATATCAGTAGGGGGCTGCTTTACGGTTTTTGGCAGCGATACAACATTAGGCCGTCTGAGCTCCATAACTGCTGCGCTGGTCCTGCCCCAATGAACACACAAACATCCACAAACCACTCTCTCACACATACACACACACACACACACACACACACACACACACACACACACACACAAAGCCGAATGTGCACAGAAAAATAAAATCAATGGCAGCAAAATTTATACCAGTTATTGCTGCTAAAAGCATCACAACTTCTAAAAATGCAATTTGTATTTGTCGACGAAAATGCAGAACATATTTGAGGTGGCTAAGAATAAAAGTAAACAAATAAGAATGAATACAGCTAGAATAATAACCTATAGGCCAGACTGTGCAGGCCCAGGCAAAGAACTTTGTAATGTGGAAAATGTGTGATTCTTTTCTTTTAAGTGAGCCTGGCATTAAAAAACTAAATCTGGGCAATTTTGAAGGGACTACTATTTGCAAATGTAACACACATCTAAGATAGGTTTCATTTTGCAGTAATCATAATGACATTTAACCAGGAAATTGTTCACTTTAAATAGTTTTCCCAACATATACATAAAAGTTCCTTCAGTCTGCTTAATGTTTGTCCTACAAAGTCCACATGCAGTCTTTTATGTGTGTAAAAAAAGGAAAAAGCTCGCAAGCGCTCTGTCATGTCCCATCTTCACCTCTGGCACTCAGGTACATGGCTTTGTCAACACAGTTGTCTCAGTGTGTCTCTGTACATCTTTACCAAAACATGCAAGGTCCTCACAGGTCAGCAAACATCACAAACACTGTCTCCTGGAGCCTGCAGGGTCTCAGGTTTGTGCACCGAACCAGCTATGCAAAAACAACAAACCTCTTGTGTCCTGAGGCTGCACTGAAACAGGCCACTCTTCAGTCACAATTACCTTAATTAAGAGGGAAACTAAAGCTCAGCATTCACGCGAGCAACAGACAATGCTTGAGAGTCAACAGAGGTTTAAATCAAAATTTCAGCTGTGTGCCCAAACTTGTGCTGCAAGGAGTCCATCAGCAAAAACAAAGTAGTTAACAAGACCTTGACATGTGTCTAGCCTCTGTGGTTAAATTCCCTCTTGAAGAGTTAATGTAGTACTGTAATACCTTTAGAAGGCCATATCACACTAGTTCAAATTAGCATGAACTATTAAAAATAATCCAAAAGTTTGGGTTCAAATTGTTATGGAGAAATGCTGCATAAATTTCAAAATAAAATCACAGAAGAACGTAAATAAATATTTCCCAGTTAAACACATATTCCCAGCGAGCATTTGGCTATTTATGTTTTATCTCAGGAAACGGCTCATCCAGCTGCTTCAGAAGAGCCGGTGTCAGCAGTTTTGGCCGCGTTCTCTCTGTTCTTGTTTTCTCTATTTCTCTCCAGCACCCACCCCCCTTGCTCGATGCTGTGCTTTACATTTCCCAGATGAATCAGATGGGTTAAGGAATGAAGTGAACATATACATGGTAATCCTTTATTTGCTTGATGAACATATTTGTTTACCCCAGGGGGGCTCACTCTTAAAGGTAATTACATCCCCATATCTCAACCTCTAATTACAGGTTTTGTAGTACAATCAAGGTCTTTGAAGACAAAGCAACTGAAACACCTTTCTTTAGGCTCAATTTCCCATAAATTATAGCATATCTGTGTGATTTAACATTTCACTCACTCACAAGAGTATTTGTTTTTAACATTCAAAAAACATGATATAAAACTATATCTGAAGTCAGTCCCAAACTCCTAAACATCCTCTCTCCTATCTTCCTCTCGTCCTGTTCATGTCTTGTTTAACTGTTTATTATGAGGAACTTTGTTCACTAGCAGCTGCTGTGATGAAGCTCAGACTTGCCTGCGTGTAAGCCTGTTCTCATCCAGAGGTCATTGTGGAGGAGAGCTCGACGGGCCGGCGCCGGCCCCTACTGTGCTGCCAAGACGAGAGCAGGAGCGCTGCTAATCTGAGAATTGGGGGGATTAGGCTGCACTGTTATTGTCTGTTTGATGAGGGATTAAATTTGGTTAATCCAGACCTTCATATGGGATTCCTCATTTAAGATAGCAGCACAGTTCCATCACACAGCTTAACCAAGTCTGTCTTTTTCCACTCTTTCGCTCTCTCTCTCTCTCTCTCTCTCTCTCTCTCTCTCTCTCTCTCTCTCTCTCTCTCTCTCTCTCTCTCTCTCTCTCTCTCTCTTCTTTCTTGTACCAATCAATATTTATTTTGCTTTCATTACCCATGTGTCTATCTACATCTATATCTTCACTATAAATTACCTGTGATTGTAATCATCTGATAAGATACAAAACTGTTTTCTAATTAGTTTAAAGACAATATTTTGGAAATCTGGAAGATACTTGTTGTATGTGGAACAAATAAAAGTATCTTGTGTTTGCATGAAATAAAATCAGTGTAATATTTTATAGAATAATTTTGAACTTGGAAAAAATCATTAATGAGCTTCCTGCATTGATCCAACGTCCATCCTTCAGCTAACAAGTTATTTATTTACTATTATTTTGATTTATTTTAAACAAGGTCAAGAGTCCAGTACTTTTTAAGTCCACTAAACCTGCTTGATAACATCATAATAAAGGATAAAATAATTCACCTCTCCATCTGTTGTTTTAAAGCAGCTTATTTCTTCTGTTTGCTCAATTTATAAAAAGGATTTGATTACAGACATGCAGATTCAGCTTTAAAAACAAGGCAGATTGATTCTTTACATAATTTGTCAATGATTAAATATTGACATTGTTTCCTGGATAGATGCACTTAAATGAATAATTTCTCAACTTCAAATATTCATGATTTGATTTAATTTTTCCTTTACATTTCTGCAGGTGCAGCCGTCCTCAGGAGAAAACATAAAAGGACAATAACAATATTATAAGTGCTATTTTGCTGCATCATCACTGTCCCTGCTGATGGATTCAGCTTTATTGTACTTTTCATTCAGTCAATACAAAGAGAAAGTGGATTTTAGATTGCTCACCACTTGCCAATACAAAGACACAACCATAAAAGTATATGATCTAATTGATTCGTAGTGAAAATATATTCCAGAGTTTTATGCATCCGAGTGGAGCCTGCACAGGAAACAGATGTAGGTATATTTCTTAATCTACCAAAATATGCTTACTAGTGACAGGCAAATAAAGCCACATATGTACATTTAAACAGTTAATAAAACAAAGGCTGTTTAACAATCAGAGCGTGTGGGAGGCCAGGGAAGGGAGAAGGCTAGAAGTCGGTATATCATCCATTTATATCTGCACAGCAGCTTGTAAAATCCTGAATATTGTGTCTGCCACACGTGCAGTGCTGACATCTCGTCCTCTCCCCTCTTCCTCCCCCTTCTTCTCCCTCGTTCTTTCAGCTCCGACACCATTTAGAACAGTTGGCATCATTAATGGGAGGGATTGCCTCTAAATTGGCAACAATGAAAAGACAAATTATGAGTGGCAGAGAGAGAGAGAGAGAGAGAGAGAGAGAGAGAGAGAGAGAGAGAGAGAGAGAGAGCTTGGGTAAGTGGGAGGAAGAAGGGAAGAATTAGAGTATTTGAATAATTTAGCCCCCTGTGGCTGGGATGACAGGAGTGTTATTCTGAAGGAAGGCAACGCTGCTCGAGAAATGAGAGGTTGTGATGAAATGTAAGTGTGTGTGTGTCTCTGTTTTAGTGTGTACGTGGGATATTTTGTATGTTGCTCTTCCTCTGCGTCTCAGTGCTTTTGATTCGTCCAGTATTTTCTCACTTAGCAATCATCCCGGTAATAGAGAGGGGTGCTGTGACATGAGGAGTGTGTGTTTCTCTCTTTGTCAGAAACAGAGAGGCAGTTTGGCATGTCAGCAGTGACAGATTTGTTTTGTACACACTTTTTCTAAGCCGTAACTCTATTTACCCCTGCAACTTTACACACAGCACACCAGAGCTTTTATAACTTTACCATAACTTTTTCATATGAAAAAAGAAACTCCACAAACTGCCCCCCCCCACCCCCCATAAAAAGAAGTGGTGCAATTCATGGAGCATTTGTACTGGACTAGTCAAACAGTCTGTGGGCCCAGTGACAGCTCCGTCCTTCACCTGTCCCCCACAGCGCTATCTAGGGACCCCCTCCCATGCTGTCTCTGTAGGGAAGAGGGGAGACACCCCAGACACCTCCCCACACTCCACTCCACTTCTATCTTTGAACACTTCCTCCACTTCAATCGTAACTTGTCTAAAAAAGCTCCTGCTACTCGCCTGCTCACACAGCCACTTAAAAAAAAAAAAAGATTTTTCTCTTTCTCTCTCCTCTTCCTCTACCCTGCTCTCCTCTTTCTCCCTGTCTGCTCTCTCCTCTTCCTCTGCTGGCACTTGTAATTATCTTATGCCTGGGAGACAGGTTTTAAGCAGAGGTGTCAGGCCAGGTGCTTCCTGACAGCTGGGGATGATTAGGAGAATTCTGGAGTTCTGTCACCAGTCTCCATGGTGCTCCCCACAGCGTCCGGGATGCCTTGTTGTCATTTCAACAATAGCAGCTCTTAATTTGTTGACGGTGAGAAATTCATCAAGGCCTCGGTGGCTGTGCAACCCTAAACAACGGTCCCTCTGGGAGGCAGGAAGGCACACAGAGGGACCGAAAACAAAACTTCTGCTGCTCTTCATTATATACACTCTGCTACTTCTCACTTTTTATTCATCGTGGTCACTCTGTTTCCCGAATCTCTCTACCTGCTCTCTCAAACTGTAAATCTATCCGTCCAACAAATTGACCTCCTCCCGTTTATTTCTGTCTGTGAACAAACACAGACACAACTTGTGATCACTGATGTGTGTGTGTGTGTGTGTGTGTGTGTGTGTGTGTGTGTGTGTGTGTGTGTGTGTGTGTGTGTGTGTGTGTGTGTGTGTGTGTGTTGTAAGGCATGTCAGGAGATTGAACAGCTGTGTGTGTAACTCCTCCTGTGTTATAACCTGGACTACAAGAGGCAGGAGACTTCCTCAGGCCTCATAAATGTTGGATTGGAGA
Source organism: Symphodus melops (assembly GCF_947650265.1). Lineage (NCBI taxonomy): Eukaryota > Metazoa > Chordata > Actinopteri > Labriformes > Labridae > Symphodus > Symphodus melops. Next base: position 13,807,810 of record NC_136696.1, on the reverse strand, counting down.
GCCTCTGCTGCTGTGACACACACACTCACACACACTCACACACACAAAGGCAGCTACAAGGCTGCTGGGATACATACAGGTACATGCACAAATTGTACAAGTACGAATGAGGCCCACAATGTCTTTTTATTCAACTATCTGAATTCAGGCATGTTAATCATACAAATTCAAAAAACATTTACTCTGCACTTTTAGTTTTCAAGAAAAGGGTATAATACATTACAAGTGCTACAAGGCCACTGAAATTCACAAGTCTTATTTTCTGGAGGGTGTGGATTAACATTTAGAATCCTGGCTATTTAACTGGTCCCATAAAGTAAAGAGTGGTGCAGAAGTCAAGGCTGAAAGTGTGATAAAGACCAAGAAAGAGCAATCGACAGCCAGCTGGTTAATGTGTTCTCTGACAGATAACTCATCTTCCTACATTTTTTTGGCTTTTGTTGTTTTTCACAAAAAATATTTTCAGTGTACCTAATGTTGCCATAACTTCAGATACAAAGATACTGCTACACGAGGGTCTGACAAGAAAAAAAGGGCTTTATTCAGAACAACTAGCAAAACAGCTTAACTGGATTTCCTAAACATCATTTTGAGGATGAAGAAAAAGTGAGCTTTCCCATCATGCTGTAACGCGTGTTAACAGTGAGTAGTTTTTAAAACAACTCTATGTTTGACTTTTTTTTTATCATTGAACATTTTGAGGGCTTATTCTCCCGACTTGGTGGAAGTGAAAGAAAATACAAATTTCCCTTTAAATGACACGGGTCTGGACTTACATTTATCGTTTACACTGCTGTCCCCTCTAACCTCAGCTTTGTCCTTTGTGTATGTGTAAAACATACTCCTTAAAGAGCTGCATTTATCTATTCTTTAAGCACACACACTCAAACCCTCACAGAGGGGGTTTAAAAACGGAGTGAGATGGACTGTCCAATTATGTCAAAGTGATCAGTGTGAGAGATTTTTCAGTGGAAACACTCCTCACTTTACTCCTTGATGAACTCAGCAGGGTGAAGGAGAAAAGTAAACTCACTCACTCACACACACACACACACACACACACACACACACACACACACACGTTTTGTGGAGGCCCAGGGTGGCGAAGTGAGAGGGTCTAATTGAGGGGGGATAATGAGTGAGTTTGGGCCTCCCCGCTGGCACCACCGTGGACGCTCTCTCACCTCTCATCGCGTCTCTGTTCACACACACACAGACAAGGAGCTCAACATGCAAAGGAGCATCTAATGCTGCTGCTATTGATTTAGCATCATGAAAGGGCTGAAATTAATATTGATTGAAATACATCCACATGATGAATTTATCATGTGCTTGGTATATATTGGATACATCTGAAAAACATGGAGAAGTTGCCACAAGCTCTTCTTTGCTCTTCTTTATGTGGTGACATTTAGAGGGAAGAGAGGCTACACTTTGAGAAGTAAAGAGAAAAAAAACACAAGTTAAGAGGGAAAGTTAAGTAAAACGCTGATATCGGCAGAAGAGGCTTGGTTGTGAGCATTGTTCGTATGCTTTCTTGCAAATACAGAAAAGAGGAATACTAGAGGGGAATAGGAGCTAATTAAAACTAAGATCAAAGCCTCCCTCTAAGTGTTTTTCCTCGACACATCCGGGGAAAACTCAAAACACTGCTTTTATTTTTCTGCCACCTCAGATATTTCATTTTGGGGAAAAAAAAGACAAATACAGTGAACTTTCTTTGAGTACATATTGTTAACTAATTATCTCATTCAGTCTGCTAACATGACCTGCTAACAAAAGGACAGGGTGAAGTTGTAGGTTTGTTCACTGCTTTAATCAGCGCTGGTTTATGACCTTCCCTTCATACACACACACACACACACACACACACACCTACACACACACACACACAGCCATAGACACACGGAACCGTTTTACAACCAAGATCGCCCTCCATCCTGATTTAATTTCTCTTCATAAACGATCTTGTCTTAATCCAGCACCAGGCAATTAAAAATGTCGTCTTCGCCTCCATTAACATTTCAATTAATTTCCACAGCGATGAGCGAGTGTTCTTGTGTGTGTGTGTTCTGATAGATCCCCTGTAGCTAGGCAAGGATTACACCCCTAATCTACACTGTCACTCTGAATGAGCCCATAGACACACACTGCACTGAGGGGTGTGGGAGCTGTCAGGTCCCGTTACTGCAGAAGGTGTAGCTTCACGCACACATGCACATTCACACACCTGGACATACACACAGACTTCTCATCCACAACAGATTCTAATGTAGTTCACATTCTGTATATGTGGCTCATATAAGGGACTGCTGTCCTTAGTGGGTGGCCTGGTGGTTTATACTCTGCAGTTGGCATCAAAACATTAGTTAAATCTCGATTATAACTTTATAAAAATGTCACTCCACTAGATTGACTTCTCAAATGCTTGATAATAACTTAAAATAAACCATAGTACAAAGCCCAAAAACAGAAAAGCTGATGAATACCTTCAAGAAAGTGTCAAGTTACAAGATTCCCCATAAGGCAACCAATTACGCTTTGGTGAACCCTCTGTAAGAACCGTTTCCTCCCAGCCCAAGCTGATCCCTTTTTATGACTTAACAAAGCTCATCTAAGGCAATGAACAAATGATCAATCGGATCATGTTTTATTAAATGGATTCAGCAGATTTATACGATGTTGTCCTTTTATTTGGATCAGTGTTAGTTACACTCAGTTGGCTCCCATTGCAAAACGTCAATTTCACTGGTATCACTTTGCTTTCAAATGTATTAACTTTAATTATCCTAACTGTCTTAAACATTTGTTTCTTATTTACACACCAAGTTATTCTCGCAGAAGTTCCGATCAGACTTTCGTCACAGTTCCCTGTGTTTCAAAGGAAGTTGGTAAAAAAGCTTTTGTGTTTTGTGCTCCTTCTGATCGGAATAAGTTACCTTAAAATCTTTGTTCATTATAGTCATTTCACTTATTTAAAATATTTTGTTTTCTTATCTTTAAAATGATTGTGTATGCTTTAAGTAATTTCAACACTGTTTGTTAATTTCGCTGTGTATCGACTGAACTCCTCTCCTCTAAAGGTGTCTGCAGCTGTTGTTGTTGTGTTTGTAGTTTTAATGTTGTATATGCTTTCTGCTGCATATATTACTTTGTTTGTTTTGTCTGTAATGTGTTTTGTCCTTATACTTTGATACACTTGTGTCCCTGTAAATGTGTTCTGGGAAAACGAGGCGATACACCTCAAGGGGTTTATCCTAATATATAATAAATGTCATACACTATCAGTCACAGTGCTCCCGAGGAATGTAAAACTTAACTGTTTCCAAAAAAACACAGAAAGCCATTAAAAAAAATAATGTGAATTATTTCTGATCATTTATGAGTAGATGAAGTTATTAATTGATTCACTGTTGAAGCACTACAATAAGTAATTATAGTTTATAAATGACAAAACTTGGATTAATCTAAATGATCTTCCCCTTAAACTGGAATCGTTTGGAGGCTATATGTTTTCTTCTGAAATTATAAATGCCTCTTCATCTCATCTGCAGCAATAATCTACTGCTTAAACTCCATCCTAAACTAAATAGATTTAAGGATTACATTTTTTTTTTCATGCTGCTATTATATTGCTCTTAGAATCGCTTTGTAGTGCAGATTTAAAATCTGAAGTCCTCGCTTTCCATTTTAGATTGTGCAAAAAAAACACACAAAAACAAGTGAAGCTCCAAAGATCCTTGGGTCCTTTTAACATTGGACCACAAGTAGGATCCAGCTGGACCTGTGACATCTCAAACACTATAGGTTTGCATAGGTCACATTCCTCCTGTAGTGCTCCCTGACACAATATTAAACAGCTTTCCTACCTGTTATACACAGGTTTGTAAGTGATTGAGCCATGCTATAATGTGACACTGTATTGAGTTATAGACACAGACAGGTCACACCAACCCTTCCCTCCTCATCAGCATCAGAAGGCCTTAAAAACAGCCCCACTCACCCCAATCAATGACCCTCATTTACATACATTTGCATACTAACCTGATGGATCTTTACCTTGATCAGAGCTGACCAGCCCATGGACATCTGGCTGTGTATCAAACACCTACTGGGAAGAATAGCTGCAATAGATAAAATGTCATATATAAAAAGCTTCATATAAGCCTTTACTTTCTTTCGTTTGTTCATTGTATTGTAATGTTTCTTTTTTTGTTACCGGCCTAGGGACTATATAATTTAGCATTCTTACTTGCTTTACATGGTGTGTATTCATACTAATGTTTTTGACTGAAGTTGACTTTGATGTTGTCAAGGACTCTACGCACTCTTCTTACCTCTTAACTGAGGTCGTCTTCGTCATCATGTTTTTGTTCTTGTGAAGCAAAAGACAATTTTCCACATTATGGACAGATAACATACTATATTACTTTTTTGTACTTAAAGTACTCATACTTTTTTTAGCTGTTGACAATGTAAACATGTTTATTCTATTGTATTCACTATCTGTCAAATACGCACATAAAGAGAGAAAGGGCAGCAAAGTTTTTTTACAAAACATACTAAACTCATCATATCATGACTGCATGTTATATTGTGAGCATATGTTGTAAGAAGAACAATGGTGTGTATTTCATGGTGCTTTTACATTACTTTAAGTTATTTAAAATTCTGTTATCGATACTTTGACAGAGGTTCAGACTGACCATTATAAACAATAATACAATAAAATACATATCGTTTGAATAAATGTTTAAAAACAACATGAGGAAGAAGCTCAAACCCTGATTATTTTTTCATGTCCATACACCTGGCAAGTCACTGCCTTAAGTGGATTTTTTCCCTGCATTGCAGAAATAGAAGTTTGTGCAATGTTTGCTCTAACAGAAGTCTGGATTCATATACCCCTCCTTAAATCCATGTTCTGCTCTTTCTTGTATTCCTCAAAAAAATCTCCTTTTTCAAGTCCACAAAACTCTACATTATTATTAACCCAGCAGTTTTATGTGTACTTGAGGTTGTTTTCAGATACATTCAGTAATTTATCAATACTTCTATTTCCTGTTTGCTTGTGTCCATATTTTTTAAGATCCTTCTGTCTTTTTTCTGTTCCAAACAGAGATAAAGAAAGCGGTCTCTGCCAAGCATCCTCCTCAGGGCAGCTTAGACAACTAGGTGGCACCCATTTATTTATCAGGGGCTAAATTCAATAAAAATACCCATATATGAAAGAAGGGGCTCGCAGTGATGTCTGACCGCAGGATTTCACAGCTGGGAAATACAGTGATGCTTTTAGCTTTCCGACACAGCTCTTTTCTTTCACTTGGTGACTGAAAGCTTTCCCGACATCCACCCACAGTGACAGGTTGAAAGATGACAGGCTGGCTGAAAGACCAAAAGAGAGGAAGTCATATAATGTGTTTTCTTCAATACCTCACCGCTACATATATAGTGAGAATCTTTAAAAAATGTTGTTCAGCTTTTAAAGTTTAGTTTGGCAGTTTAGATAATACAATAATTCCTTTCTGCCAAGAGTTAGATTAAGGTCTTTGTTTGTGTTTGCTGGCTCTTTTACCAGGATCTGTCTTCTTTTTAAAGGGATTTAATGTTGCAATTTATTTCAATCTTAATTAGCATCTTAGCCTACTCTAAATTACAATGCCATGAAAATTGCTAATTTCTAAATTACAGTATAAACATGTAGTAGATTCTGCAGAAAGTAACGCCAAAACTGTTATTTCAGGGAACAAATTCATGAACAATGAAAGTATTTCAAATTGATAGTTTCTGTGAATCTAGTGAAACCAAAAGGGTTTTTTTTTACAGACAGTTAAAAATGTATACACACACTTTATACACACACACATTCACAGGTGTAAAACTGGAGATGTTTAAAACTAACAATGTGGGAGGCCCCATTGGACACTTGGTGATTAAATGAGCAGCTCAGGTCAACAGCACATTCAGCTGTCACTCAACGGATAGCAGATTAGTTGTCTGAGTGGCAGCCATCAACTGTCGTTTATGCACATTCACACGTACACACACACACACACACACACACACACACACACTCACACATGCTTGCTGGTGACAGCAGGCCTTTTTGTGTTGACAGGTCTGAGCACAGGTCAGCCTGTCCAGTCCTGTCTCTGTATCCATCTGTCTCCAGGTTCTGTATCAACCCATCCACACACCAAATCCTGAATCCTGGTTTCCTGTATTTCTTCTAAAGCTATTTACACACAGACATAATTTCTCCTGACAGACAGACAGACAGACAGACAGACAGACAGACAGACAGACAGACAGACAGACAGACAGACAGACAGACAGACAGACAGACAGACAGACAGACAGACAGACAGACAGACAGACAGACTTCATCAGATTTCATTATATTGGGATGATTATTAGGGCCTGTTTGTCTGAGTAATCGCCCCCAAAAGGAACCTATTTATAATATTATTCAACATGTGGTAATTCAATTACTAATTAATTAATCTTTCATCAAGTAGCGAAATTGTGGTATGACTTTTTTTTTTTTAAATGCGTATTTAAATGTTTGTAATAGTGTGGCATAAGTTCATCCAAAAACTGTGAAAACATAATGTATACAAAGAGGTGTTACCTGTATCTGTGACTTGGTTGTGATCTCATAGTCTGGGTCAAATACTGATCTGTTTTGGCTGCTCTTACTTTTCTGTGCAGCAATCTTGTTCTTATATTATCCATACTTTATGGATAAAAGCCTAGCCTCTTTTCTAAGTAGAAAAGTTTGTCTTTCTCTGTGGTTTTATTCCCATGGTAGTTTGCACAAACCCTTTGGGCGGCGCTTTATCCCCGAGCTAACATGCTGGAAAGCCTCTGAGTACCCTGATGATCAAAGTCGCCCATTTGTTTGAACACACAGAGACAGAGTCATTAGAAATGCATATTACACGACAGCTATTGCATATTAACACAGTCAGGCAGCCAATTAATCATTAGCTCATCAATATCTCATTTGCATGAAATTATTCTCTTTTAAGAGCCTGTGTCTGAGGTGACGGGGTGAGCTCATCGATAATGCTAATGTCCCTGTGGGCCTGGGAGAGGAAGGGGGAGATGGGGGAGAAATGAAGAGGGGGAGACCTTGTTCAAGTGTTTGACTCCCACTTAAATAGCACATGGAGAGAATTAGCATGTAGTACATCTGCTACAAAAGTTTTATATCAATGACTGTAGGAGAGTTTGTGCTTGAGAAATACATGTATGAAAGATGATACATGCCTTAAAAATAAACACAAATCACACACACCTGTATATACAGTCATACATACAAACACACACACTTATGCTATTGGCAAGGCCAGAGTGCGAGGAGTGTCTCAAGGTCGCCTAAGGCTCAGGGCTCTTATAGATTGCAGCTATGGTGTGTGTGTGTGTGTGTGTGTGTGTGTGTGTGTGTGTGTGTGTGTGTGTGTGTGTGTGTGTGTGTGTGTGTGTGTGTGTGTGTGTGTGTCTCTCCTCTGATTGTAGATAGGAAAAGAAAAGGAGAGGAGGAAATGGAACAACACAATTTACTGGAATTATTTGTTGGCCAAATTGTATACAGATAATACAGGCACTTGTTTCATGTCTAATAAACTCAGCCCAATTTTGTCATAATTCAAACTTTTTGTTGTAAGTTTTAGAGCAATATGAGTTAATTCTATATCTTTTAAACACTGGTGTAAAAAAAAATCAAGAATTTAACTATTATTTTAAATAGTGTTGATTTGGAAGAAGATTGTTAGGGGTCCTTGAGCTGCAATGGCTTTGTCAAACTACTTTTGTCATGGTCAATAAATAATACCATGCTTTATGTGCAGTATAGCAGATGGCTGCAGAGGGAAGTTTTTTCTTGCCACGCTATGATGGATTAAGCTGGGCTCTTGCAATATAGCCATAAGTAAGGTCCTTTACCTGCTTTTTGTAAACATAACGATGAGCATGAGCTTGTTACCTGCTCTTTTGTTAATGTTAACAGACAAAGAGTAAGGTCCTTTACCTGCTTTTTGTAAAGTGTCTCGAGATAACACCTGTTATGAATTGACGCTATACAAATAAAGATTGATTGACTGATTGATCGATACTGCGCTCAATGACATCAAAGTGAACTTCATGTCCTCATGTCCAAATCGGTCTGCATCCGATTGAATATCCACAATATCTACTGACAGCAAGAACACCTGGAAGCGACACCAGCCAAATCTTGAGTACTTTTACATCTTACAAACATGGCAGCGAACATCATCACAATTGTGCCCTGAGACACGCAGAATACTGAAGACTTGTGAAATTGCACAAGTGCCTGTACAACCTTTTTTTCCTGCAAGACAGAATGAACACCAGAACATTCTGTCTTGCAGATAAACAGTTGTCATCCATATTTGTTGTTCTTGTGAAGTCTCATTTGATCAAGTACATTTCTGTGATATCTGATGTCTTTGGAATAACCACTGTGAAAGTGTTACAACAAACAGCAAGGGTATGGTCTCTCAGTCCAGCCAAATTGTAGTTTGTAAATTTTGAGGATTATAAGTTAAAAAATGATTGAAACAGTCCTTAAGCTACAAGCCTAAGGAGACAATATATTGTTAATATATAGTTTTGTAGTCTTCCATTTTCAAATTCTTACATGACCAAATATTACAGTATTTTAATCAGATTTTTATTCATTTTTTGTCTATAACGCGTGATTGTTTTCCATGTGATTCTCTTGTCTCTTGTCCCTTTTTAACAGGCTCCAATGTATTCTCCTTGTTTGTCGTCTCTCCCCTCTGACTCATGGGGTGAAACAGGTAGTCTAAGCCAGTTAGTTCAAGACATTTCATTGATTGCAGACCAACCCTCCCCCTTCTGCTCACTCTCTGCCTCTCCTCACCTCTTCATTGTCAATTCTCTTGCCTTTTCCCACCCTCATCCCTCTGTCTCTCCCCCTTCCCCTCTTTACAAGCACCAACACCTACCCATGACACCCATGCTAAGTGCGGTCAGCATAACAAAATGTTGCAAATTGCTGTAATTGAGCGTGTGTGTGTGTGTGTGTGTGTGTGTGTGTGTGTGTGTGTGTGTGTGTGTGTGTCTGTGTGTCTGTGTGAACACATCTCTGTGTCAGTCTATTCAAGTGTTTGTGTTTGAGGATACACTTGAGGCCTAATTAGAAGCATTATAGCTGCAAAGGGAGTGGTATAATGGCACATAATGAAAAATGACAAATTTCCTCTCCAATAAAAGTGAAATTGATTAATGAAAAGCACTTTGAGATAGAAGAGGTAAAGCGTTGTTGGATATAAAAAGATGATGTATTAATCCTCTGCTATTACAGATGGTTCAACCCTCCTGACAACTGCTATTCTGTCGAGACAGTGTTAGCATGCATAATTATGCTAATTAAGACCTAATTAACTGCTAATTCTTTGGAGAGTCTCTTTCTTTGGTTGTAATTTAACTCGACTCAGCATTTAACACTTCTTAAAGAATTTCACACCGCCTGTGATTCATATGTAGTCCTCCTTTTCATTTGTTGTAGTGTGTAGACACACAAGGGTCCCTGCATTGGTCAAACAATGATGTAAAAAAAAAAGGGGTTGAGAGAGAAACGAGCCTGGAGCAAGAAAGAAAAAGAGAAAAGTGCAAAGGCATGGACACAGAGAATAGAAATTAAATAGGCTGTAGTAGAAACTGCATATAGGTTGCAGATTTTGACAAATCTGTCTAGCAAGAAGTCAGATCGATCTGTACATTTTTAAAAATAAAGTTGGGAACCATAAGAGGTCACTAATGAATGAGAAGTTTTTTCACACTAAATTAATAACTACAATCTGCACTCTATGTGTTTAAACCAGTTTATATGAGAATGAGTTTTCCAGTTGGCTGACAGGACAAGTAGTTACTTTGAGTGATGGACAGGTCACAAGTTACAGTGTGTTGCGTCAGAGAAGAAGAACAATTGTGTGACAGTGATCCAGTATGTGGATAACATTGACCTGCGTATACACGAGCAGTGACTCACACCGTTATTAAAACAAAGCCATTACAAAGTTAACATGACATCTGTCACCCCACGCCATCATCACAGGTCAGGACTCTTGACCTCTCCCTGTCATGCTGCATGTAGGGATCAGACATAGCACTGATTGGTTTCAGGAGCCCAGGAACAGAAACTGTTTTATAATGCTGTCTATTGTATCAGGCGGGGGGATTTCTAAGTGGCTTTAAATTAGGTGGTGTGTTTTTCTTCAAGAAGGAAGCTAAAGTCTAACATTAATGTTTGCATGTTTAAAGAAAGCCTCCAAGATGGTATCTTGAAATATAATGTAACTGAAAACCAAATGTTATATAAACCTCAAACAAAATAAGGTTTAAGAGAACCAACAGATGCAATGTTAAATCAGCAATGGGCCTGTAGAGTCTGAGAGGGAGTATGTGCAGATAATGAAGTGTGGCACTAAGTAAGTGCAGAGTCTCTGCCAAAGCTTAATTAGGGATTCATCCACCGGTATATATCACTGTTACGTTGTGTCAACAGGGGGCCGTGCATCAGACACTGGCAGAAAGGGGTTTATAGCTCAAACTGTCTGTGTGTGTGTGTGTGTGTGTGTGTGTGTGTGTGTGTGTGTGTGTGTGTGTGTGTGTGTGTGTGTGTGTGTGTGTGTGTTCTGCCATATCAAATGCCTGTGAAATTAAATTCCAATAATTAATGGGAGTTGTGAAGATTAGCACCTGTTTCAGTCTGGTGTAATGTAGATTTAGCAGGAAATGCATGTTGCAGGGCCAGTGTTTGACTTTTACATAAACATAGAGTCTCATTGTTTACAAGACAACTCAGCACTATGTGGTCCTACATTTTCTAATGGTGTACATTTATGTGTTTAACTATAGGAAGAATTCAGAAAATACCTAAATAAAAGTCATACAGTCGTGTTTTTGTATTTATAAAAGACTAGAATAATTGAATGTAAAAATGTAACATTTCAGTCACACAGTTGAAATTACAGTTTCAATTTCGTGATCATCAATATAATTAGAAGTACAGAATAATGTTATGTTAATGTTATAAAATATATTGTTTAAAAGTTTATATTTTTATTCATTTTAAAATTACTTAAAAAATATTCTTTCAAAAGAAATCACTGTAAAATGATATTATGTCGGGAGGCCATACAAAAGCAACTAAGGCAATAGTAAATATGAAGAGTCCATGTACAGGTTTTCTTTATGAAGTTTATACTGTACAGATGTTATACAGATGCTACATTTGTGTGTATGTGTGTGCAGTAAAGGGACGGGCCCCCATGGGGTTTGATTATAAGCCAGTGACCACAGTACTCAGAATATTTGGTAGAGGAGAGGAAGAAGCACAGAGGCTCCTGGTGACACAGTAACACGGCCCCTGGGACTCGGGCTTATACTGGCTCTGTGTTGGCTGCCGCTAAGGCTGAAGCACCACACACACATACACACACATACACACATGCAGCACAGAGCTCCAACACTGTGGACTTGTAAGGAGCTGACAACTGAGAGTTCTGGGGACTCTGAACTTGTTTCATCTGTAACCAAAGACAATATTTCGATCATAAGTCTGTGTGTGTGTGGAGGTGTGTGTGCGTGTGCATGTGTGCATGTGTTTGTGTGTGGGATATCAAATAAAGTACCGGTACTACCTTTTTCTAAGGAAGTCCATCACATGATTTACGACTGCTGGGCTCTCCATTACCTTCTGTGAGACCGAGTTTTCTGCCTGTCTCGGCAGATGCGTGTCCAATATGTCTGGTTCAGTTTGAGGTTTCCACATTTTCAAAAGAAAGTTTTTCCTGCTGTTCCTTCCTTGTTCAAGGTGGATTGATCATTGGTCTCTAGCAATAATAATAAGTGTCAGAGATAAAATTGTTTCTTTACACCATATAATACAAATGGATTAACTGATTTATTGATATTTTCAGTGAGGTACTTCTAGAGTTTAGAAACACACCTACATATTGTATGACACACACACACACACACACACACGGGTAACAAAACCAAGTAAAAGGTCAACAGTAGCTTAGTACACAAGCAAAGATTGCAGTGAGAAAGCGACACAGAGAATGCCCGTGCAGCTTTGTCTCTGTATTAGCAGCATGTTTCTCGGCTGTGTCTCTAATCTGGCTAATTGAATGCTCCAATAATTCTGAAGAGATTATACTCTGACAAGGCTTCACATTGGGGTCAGAGGTAAGGCAGGCCAACGATGTATTTGTAAAATACATCAAGCACTCCTCTAATTTCCCTTGAATGAAATTGATCATATTGTAAATGCACGCTCCAGATGGCTAATGAGATTTATTCCCTTTGTGTTGGGAGAGGTTGAGCTAATATTATGTAAAGGAAGTGGGGATAACTCTGGATTAACTGAAGATCCAAGTGAAGAAAGCTGGTTTTAAAGCTTTATCAGCCACAAGCTGCTGATTCCACATAAAGCTAACGCTGTTTTAGTTAAGCCTGTTTTTGGCTGTTGTGATTGCAAAGTAAAATCTCTATACTAATTTTGATTTAATTAATTTGTGTATATCTTCTGAATAAACAGCATACATGTAGCCTTGTTTGCTTAAAGAGCTCTATTCTCTTCACTATAAAGTCCATATTGAAAATGTCTCTACATTTTTTTTTCATACTGAAATATAAGCAATGTCAGACTTTTTTCCATGCTGGATGGTTATTTAGTATATTCTAAGCAACAATTAGCATTTCATCTACAGATATCATAAATTGTGTTTTTCTGATGTTGTGCCTTAAATTTCTTGCGTAACTTTGACTGCTTGTTTGCCAATCATTCAGTCTCAAAGTTGCCATCACTAGCAGCAATGTTTTCTCAAATGTAACCAATTGAAGGATGTGCATATTAAATGCATGACTCCCCATGTTGAAACCAAAAGCTAACAAATTCTATGAGAAAGCTGAAAACACGTGTGACCAGGCTTCAAGCAAGAAATAATGATTAATCTGTCTTTCAATCATAATTATAATAAATGCAAACTGATTTGACCTCAGAGACAATTCATTAGGGAGACAATCTTATTATAACTGATGTAACATTAATGGAGCCATTACTGTACAAGCATACATTGTATTGGCTGGGCTCTGTGATAAGACGGACGATGACATGCCGTGCTGCCTTTGTCCGCATTTCAAAAAATATTTGTTATTTGAAAATTGTTTCTGTTCCCAACTAGAATGATATAAAGTATTTAAAACCACAATATATGATAACATGGTATACCAGAGAAAACAAGGTTTTTCTACTTTTTTCCTCCATGGTCATGCTATAAGGGCCTTAAGTTTCTGTTTTATTGATGACCAGGTTTTTTTCATCTTGCTCAGCAGCTCACACTCACACTATTTACTGCAAATGAAATCGAATACTTGGTCTCTGCATTCCTTCAAGTGTCTGAGGATTTTAATTTTAGTTGTTTCTGGTTAATTTGGCCCAGACCTGTACACATTCATGAATCACAGAGTTGTGGAAAACAGATCCAGTGACACAGAGATGGAGGAAAAGAGCAGGAATGATGACATTTTGAACCACAAACATTTAGAGATTGACCTGTCACTTCACATGCTTTTCTATATGTCTCTATAGTGTATCTCTGAACTGCTGAAATGCATTTCTCTTCTGACATTTAACAACAACAACAGGAGGAGGGTCCACATTATTCCAAAGTCATTCCAAGTTTACCAAAGCAGGTTGTTTCTCCCCTAAAAAGTCACAGTCTATGGTACTCAACGTGATCTGCACTCAGCATTTCGGAGAGTTTTTCTGTCAGCCTTGCAAAATAAACAGCTCTCTGTAATGCCCCCTTCTGTCGCCCACCCTCCCCTCTTCTCTTTCTGTCTTTCTCTTGTCTCTCTCTCTTGCTGTCACAGTTGCTCATTCGCAGGTTGATGGGAGGCATCAGAAGGGATGAGCGGAAGGCATTTGAGACAAGTGTGTGAGAGAGGGACATCTCTCTCTCTCTCTCTCTCTCTGCGCCTGTCTCTGGTCATCTCCACACTACAGAGACAACAGATGATGTAGAAGAAAGGGTAACCCGGGCAATCACCCAGGGGCAGGATGGTGATGTGGGGATGTTACTGTACAGTGAGAGAACACAGGGGTCATCAGCCTGATGTGAGTGGGGTTTCCTGCCCATGTCCCATCATTTAAACTGTGTTTTGGTCTGCCTGATCCCCCTCCTTTTCCCTCCACTTGCCATTCTCTTCGTCTCCATCACTCTCTATATGTACAACCTTGTCGACTAGATCTGCACTGACAGGCCCTAGCTGCATGCGTGCACTCTGACCGACTGCTCTTTTTTGACTTTGTGTTTGTGTGATGGGGGAGAGAGAGTCTGTTTTCCTGGCATTTGAGGGGTCTTATTTTTGTGGCAGGGCTGTCAGATCTCTGTTCCCTACACGCCAGATCAATGCCAGTACCGAGCAAGTGGCAGCGCTTGATGAGAGCCACCCGCCCCTTCAACGGGTGCCCACCACGACAGGGAATATGTTCTTACAAATAGCAAGCTGGTACTGACTGAGTGATGCACATGCAGAGTGGCACTAGAGAGGGAAACAGGTTCCTTTACCACACAGGAAAAGCTTTTTGTTCACAGTATGGGCAAACCGGGCTTTGAGGGCAATGTATTGACAAGTCAATAATAATTTCATAATAACCAAAACAATATCACTAAAGTCATTTTAAGTCGTACTTTCTTAGTCGTGTTTTTGCTATACTACCACATTTTTCAGAGTTTTGTTTGATGATCTTGTTTAAACACTTGTGTTACTTCCCAATATGCTTATTAATTGACACTGTTGCATCATAAAAAAAACATTTTAAAAAAGCAGCTTCTTAATTTTCTGAAAAATAAAATGTTTTTTTAAATAGTAAAAAACAGTGATGAAATGGAGCAATGCATGCAAAACAGCTGACTGTTGAATGAGGAATTTGAGCTTTAACGTCTCATAAAAAGAGTCAAAGACTATCAGAAACATGTCAAAAACAAAAAATATGCCCATCAAAACAGCAGATTGAATGATTTCAACACTAATTGAATTTCTATTATCAGAATTAAGTACCTGCATGAATGTTAAGATTTAGAAGATGGGTTAAAGGTTACAACAACCACACAAGGCATTTAAGGAAGGCAAAGCCATAGCACTGAGTAGATGCTGCCCACTTAAATCTGTTACATTCTTCATTCACTTTAGCTCACCAAACACGACAGTCCCCATAGGCAAGTAATGAATAATCATTAGCAAAAGGTCCACAAATTATTGATGTAAAATAAGCAATGATTCTTTTTTTTGTTTCTCAATTTATTGCTATTAACAAGTAACTTGCAATCCAATAAATGTCAGCATGGCTTTCAGTTAATTAAAGGCAAAGATATTATACAGTAATGCAGGGTGGCATTTATATCTCGATTTCCACAGACTGCAATTTACAGCCAAGCCTTTATTTGAAGGGACCCACAAATAATGGCTATTAAACCGTCAGGGGATGGACAGGGGATCACATTAATGAAATTAGATAAGGTGGAATGGTGATCTACACAGTCTGCACTCTGGAGACACATTTACACACACAGGCATGCAGACATGCACAACGCACACACACTTCACATTAGGCCTGCATGCTGCAGTATTATCTCCCTGACCTGCTCGACTCGTGTTTTCATTTTCATCACCTCTTCTGCACTTTGTCCGAGCACCATCCAGAGCCTGGTGAGGTGTTCAACACAAGAGCCTGTCAGCTCATCAGGGAAAGTTTCACTGATTGTCCTGAGCTCTGTAGACAGCCACTCAGTCCATCAACACAGCCAACACACACACACACACACACACACACGCCAACACGCACATTGACACACGTGTCCCACATCTTCCACTAACAGGGAGGTGTCATTTGGGGAGGCAGCTGCAGTCGCTGGTGTGACTGCTCTCCTCAAATCAGAGACCCTCGTCCCTGTCAACAGCAACCTGGCCCTGAGGCTACCACTGTCACACAGCGCACACCCCTCTTACACACACAGCAAGGAGGGGTAGGGAAGAAGAGGAGATGGAGAAGGAGGTATTCTATCTGGTGAGTTGATTTGTGCTTTACTATAGGAGCAGAAGTTGGAGAATGAGAGAGCAGAAAAAGAGGGGAAAGGAAAGAAGGGGGGATAAAGGGAGGGCTGAGGATTTGTTTCTAGTCAGAACTGCTGTTCTGATTTTCTTCCTGACAGAGAGGCCCAATTATTAGCTGTGGCAGTTTAGGGAAATTGTGCATAAGAGTGAAGGGGCAGATAGGGGAACTGATAATTTTTCCATTGACGTCCTCCAGGTCAGGTAGCAGCAGGATTCACAAAACCATTTTCCATGGAAAACTCTTTCTTTGTTCTCCGCCTCTTTCTCTTTGAGTGTGTGTGTGTGTGTGTGTGTGTGTGTGTGTGTGTGTGTGTGTGTGTGTGTGTGTGTGTGTGTGTGTGTGTGTGTGTGTGTGTGTGTGTGTGTGTGTGTGTGTGTGTGTGTGTGTGTGTGTGTGTGTGTAAGTGTGTGTGTGCCTGAATGACTCTGCCTGCATTTGTGCTGGCAGCATACATAAGAGGCCCTCTTTGCAATCGGACAAGATGCCAATATCTCAGTCATGTGACAGTGACTTCCTGTCTGTGTGTCAGACAGCTACTGAAGGCTCGTCAATACAAGCTCGTGCTCACATCCGTCCTCATCTCCACAAACACAAACTCACAGGAAGAACATAAAATGACTTTCTGCTCCCTTCTCCCCCTGCATTTCCTATGAAGGAAGACATTTAAAGTTTTCATCATGTTGTGTTTACACCCATAACTTTGTTGCCTGAGATGTTTTTCTATGAGAATTTGAGGTGTAAAGGTCAAAGGTTAATTGTGTTTTAAATCAGACTAGTAGCAGATAGTTTGATTGTTGAGCTTTACACAATCAAAATGAAATCCAAATGAATGTTTTTGAGGTTTAACAGGACACAGCAGCTGTGGAGTCTCCATCCATCCCGTATATAGTTATTTCATCTAGCCAGCTCAACACAGAGAGCATGGAGGCTGTTGTTTCAAAGGCCAACACTGCCCCCCTGTGGCTAGATGTGCTTTTAGTACAAGAAATCCTATCTGGGTTTATTCATAAATTCCAGTTTTTTCGCTAGTGCATTAAGATAGTTCCTGAAAGTAGCAACCTGTGTCAAAATTTCAATCACAAAAAAACAATAACATACAGTACAAAATACAAACATATTTGGACTCGTGCAAAAGCAAGCACTAAATTGAAACTATATAAACTCATTTTAAATGATGTGCTAAACAAACACAAAATATATTGATCTATCCAAAGCAAAATGCTCACAGCTGTACTAAACCAAACTAACTGTGCTAAAACTAATTAGCATGTCTCTTCTTTGATCTAATGGTGTGTGCTTGGCTTAAAAATTATATGACTGTATTTCTTTGGCACTTCATTTTTCTCTTCCTCTATATGCCTCTCTATGCTGAAATTAAAAAAGCAAACCTGACTCTTAGGTTCAAACTCTGATTTCTGTTTTTCGCACATGCAATCTGGGTTTAGGTGATTGCTTATTGCAATTATTAATAAACACATACAGGCTCTCAGTTTGAAATTATGTCTTAAATATAGAACAATATTGTTTCGAATAAAGTGAGGCTGAGAATGTTCCTATAGTTGTGACAATCTGGGCTGATGTTTTGCTCCTCTTGTGTCCAGTTTGGATAGCTGTGTATTTTAGTTGGATTACTAATTTAGTTCATCAGTAATCAAGCAGAATCTCAGTCTCGGCCTGCAGCATCAAATATACCTGTTTGGACTGTCAGATACTCGTTGCCTGTGACTACTATCCACCCATTCTCCGCTTAACATTAGTCATTGATCGCAGCCAAGCCCCCCATCGGCAGCGCTAATTCATTTACGAACTTGTCATTCTACATCATTGATTAAGTTGTCCTTCATCCCAGCTTTAATTATATGCAAAGATAAAAGATTTTCTCATTATTGTGTTTAATCTAATGAAAGGCCTTGTGCTACAGCGGGGGCTGGTTCAGAGGTCTAAACTATTGACCTTGGAGGGCACAGCAAGCAGATGACTGTTTTTAATTAGACAAAGCGAACAGCTCCAGGATGCGGAGCCTGAAGATTTGTGTTCGGCTAAAGGGGGAAAGGTTGGCATGGAGTATCAACCTTAATGCTTCTGTCTCGTAACATTTAGTGTCTATCGCTAAAGACTTTTCAGCCTTTAAAACACTGCAAAGACATCGATGTTGAAAACTTTTTTTTCCCCCAAGATTTAGTCTTTCAAATACCAATACTTTACTTTAGGATCTTTCGACGATCTCTCACTTATTTTGACGAGGTCCTGTAGGCAAAAAAAAAATATCCTGTAGAATTATTTTGTTATCCATTTTTACAGCTAACTGTCTTTCTATGCTATTTTTGTACACATCGGGATTTGAAAGTCAAAGCTGGATCAGTCACCGATAGTTACTTGACACATTGCTAATAAACCCTTAACAACATAACTGCTACAACAACATGTAATGTGTCCGTATTAGTATGTATGTGAAATGAAAAACCAATAGGGTGCACTGTGCTTGCTCGCTATTATAGATTATTTTTAAAATAACAATCAATATTTTGTGGTGTGACTGAGAAAGAGACAAAGACATTGGTGCATTGGGAAATGGTTTTCACTTACATTCAGCACAATAAAGCAATAACCAAAATATACCTTAAAATTAACAGGAAAAACTAACAAGTCTAATTTACATCCCTGTCGAAAATCTTCAAATTTATTTTTTGATTGAGCAACATGGTCAACATTTTCAGCAAGTTACTCCAATGAACTATTATTTATTATTGGAAACAATAAATAGACAATTTAGCTCTCAAATATTGTTTTAACAACACATAAAAATAACCAGTGTTAAGTGATGGGAATGACTTTTTTTAAAAGTTATATATATAAAGACATTAAACAACAATATTATTTGGAAACATTTTTGCACATTCAGTTCTTCTCGAAATTTGCGAAATCATAACAGTATGAATTTAAACGTGATTGAGCATAGATTTAAATAACTTTTGTCCATTTTAAAACGCGAATTATTTTCATCATGCCTAAATTCACATCATTTAATAAAGGGGTTTTGAAAGAGGTACAATTGATTGTGGAGTTACTTTTGAGTAATCATGTGACACTAATGTGTGATTTCAGGGACACACATCATTAAAACTAAACGTAAAAATGAAGTACTATAGTAGAATACTTCTACTTTTAATAAAACTTGACTTGAAGTAGGCTGAGCAGATGTAATTGACAGATCACACCACTTGAGGGCGCGGTTGCCTCATATCAGCCACTGCAGAGACAACGCTATTAGATTTTCAAGGCACTGATATAGATACAGATAAAATATTTAACACAGCAGCCTGTAAATCTGTTAAAGAGTGACAATCTATCTGTCGGTAAGCTATTGTTGATTATCAATTAATGTGAATTAATCTGTTCAATAACAAATCACTCAAGATTGTTATTATGGTAGCTTAAATCCACATAAATCTGCAATCTACAAAACAATTATTTGTATTTTATAGACAGTTTTGTTTTGGGTTTTTTTAGATTTTTTTTGTTTCTCTTCATTAAATACGTTTTAATGTCTTTCTTTCTCAATATAGGGTTTCAAGAATAGACCATCTACATCCCACTTTTTACAAATCAGCATTTTAATTGCTGCTTGAACAGAAGCTGATCATTAAAACCATCAAACTGTCCTTCATCTGAAATAATCAACCTTATATACGGTTCCACAATCATATTAGATAACCTGGAGAAAAATAGAAAATAGAGAGTGAAAAATTACACCAATAAAAAATTCAGTTGGCTCATACTCGCATTGTATGTTCATGTTCAAAATATAAATCTTAATATACAAGGCAGTCAACAAAAATATGACACTGAAGCAAACACTTTCAGAGCAGCAGGACAAAATTGTCAATCAAACACAAAGACAAAAGCCTTAAAGGGATACTTCACCCATTTACATGAAGCTGTGTATCATTAGAAACATGGTAGTAGTGTTGAATGGTTGTAAATGCTTAAGTGTCATAATGCATCACATGAAGAAAACTTCCAGGCAAAGAAAAATATATTTTTCTCGTCTCAGGGCAAAATGAGGGTTGGATTCACGACCATTCAACACTACTACCATGTTTCTAATGATACACAGCTTCATGTAAATGGGTGAAGTATCCCTTTAACTTTAACACTTCATCAGACTTTACATACATTTTGTGATGTAGCTGCGATATTACCTGAAGCATCATTGTGTGATGTCCACAAAGCACAGTGGGACTTATTTTGAAATCAATTGTGTTCCTTTCCTATAGAGTTTGAACTTAAACCTACTAATGGTCACTCAGGGCGTGATTTCTTTGATTTGACAGTCTTGTTGCTGTTTACAAAGAAATCTTTAGTACAGTCAATGTACATTATTCCTTTTCTGTCACAGTTTTGGGTTTTTCATTTCAACCTTACAATCTATTATACCTAAAGTGGCCTTTGTTTTTCTTGCTGTAGCTATTACGAATAGCGCCACTTGCTGTGTGCCACACAGGGACTTGTGATAGCATGTTTACATCCATTATTTATCTGAGTGCAGATAGTTCAGCTCTAAACAATACAGATCCATAATAGCTTGATTGTAACATCAAACTCATTATTTAATGGACACAATAATTGTAAACTTGAACAACACAAAACCACCTTCCACTAGGTGGCATTATGTGTTCAGCATACTGTTGTCCTGTTTCAGCTTCATTCATACATCGATTCAACCAGGCCTGTCTGTTTGATGGTCTCAGCCACCTGTCTGGAGTGCTGCATCTTAGCTGACAGAGCCTCCAGTATATCATTCTGGTCCACAGCAGTGGCTGTTCTGTAAATAAATGTCCCCATTGACTCCAGGCCACGCATTCCCAGATTCACCCCGCAACCTGGAAAGACAAAATCCCGGACATCATGCATGAATCTAATAAAACATATTGTAGTAATGCATAGCACTTGTTTATAATTTCAAGGTTGGATCCTCATTCTGCAGATAAATAACTTACTTGAATCTTTAAGTCATTATATTGTCAATGAAAAGCTGCTCATAAAGAAAAACACAGAGCATCATGGGGAACAGAAGAAAGTAAGGGGATTGGGTGCAGGAATGAGTCACACCCATTAACAAGAAACATACTGCACGCCTGGAAAACAGTGTACTCTCTCCTTTTATCTACCATGCATTAACCTATTTTATAAACATGTCTACCTGTGTCAAAGTTGAGCATCCGTGCCGCCTCCCCCTCCACAGTGACTGCGACGTTGTCCTCCTCTATGTAGGCAGCGCTGATCCGTCTGTGTGATAACTGAATCTCAAAGAGACGCCGACTGCACTGCATGTTGTGCAGCGTCACATCACTCAAACGAGGTTCAATGTCAGTCTTATAGGCATTAAAGGACTGGTGGAAAATGTTCTTCATGATCTGGGCAGTGGAAAAAAAAAGAGATAATTCAAGGTTAATGCTGATGACGTAGATGGATAAATTGAACGAATTCAGAATACAATAAGAGCTGATTTATCGTACACAACAAACCCAGAACTCAAGTGCAAGATAATAAAAGATGCAACTTGACTGATCCCATGACTTATGCAATGTGAGATACTGAACCAAGTCATTTGTTATGGATAATATTGGTTATAATATAATATTGGTTTCTGCTCATTTACAGTATGATAGCTTATCTTCTGAATTTGAACCATTTGGAAATATGAATATGTGGCTTGGAGAATTTGAAGGGATTTGACAAAATTTCTCTCCGAAGGTAATGACATCATATTTACTTTCTTCTTCTTTCCTGTTTGTACAAAGTATCATATGAATTGAGAGAAAAACAGAAAACTAAAAAAGAAAATCTTTCCACCCTGTATTCTGTTTTTTTTCATTGATTCTGTGCTGATTGTGGGCATAGAGTGACGTGTGTTTCTGTCTCTCTCTCTCTGCTGGCTCTACTCTTCTTCGACCCGTACTTACACGGTCATCTGTTACCAAGTAACAGTGCATATGAATGGACACCCACATAGCAACAAGAGCGTCAAGAAGGATCTTGCTATGTACCTGTGCGCACTAGACTACGTGCTGTGTTTGATCAGAGAGTGACTTTACAAAGAAACCTGGAACTTAAATAAAAAGAACTGTCCAACGGTTGTAACAGCAAACACAGCCTGTTCTTAAACACTGAAAAAAAAAAAAACACCCTCCTGCTCTCTTTATTTTTACTGGCATAAAAGCAGGGCATAGATGGCCTCCACACATACATACACACACTAACACATGTAAACCCTTTTGTGAGTTCTGCTTTCCCTTCCCCCTCTTTCCCCGTCTTCCTCTAATGCTGTCAGCCAAACACACACTCTTCCACAGACTTCACAAAAACATGTAGATATTCAGAGACTAATGGACTCCAATAATGCTGTGCAGTCAAAGGACATTTGCTGAATGAAAGATCAGGAGTACATAGATAGGCAAGAGTTATTATAGCTAAATGTTCCTTACACATGGAATCCTTTAAAATAGAAGATAAAGAAGTCACTAAAGCTTTAGAAAGGATTTAATCTTAAGAGTCTCACAGAGCAGTTGGCCGTATGCCTGAGGAAGCGGACCATCTTGGATTCTGAGGCAGGGCAGACAAGGGCCATGTAGCGGTTTCTGAAGGTGCCGTAGATTTTCAGGTGGAAGCCGGGTTTAGACGTGTGGTTTCGGTGCTCTCGCAGTGCCTCCACTCCGTAAGCAGACAGGTCAAAGTAGAGGCTGTGGGCTCGTATCTCAGGAGTGGGGACCTAAAGTGAAGAAAGAGAGAAGAATATTAAGACATTTCAGATAATTTACAATAAGTATACAAGTATCACCTTAAGAACATTCAGAATACATCTACTAAATGGGTCAAATTCTCTACATGCACTGTAAGACATGAGAGACACACATAGATCCCTTTGAAATGCATTTACAAATATTAAACATATTATTGCTGGAAGCAGGGAAAAGGCCAAATGACAATGTTCACTGGACAGCACAGACTTACGTGATTAAAAAGGTAACTTTTTCTAGTTGTATATCTTTACAAATTAAAAACGAAAAACTTCTCTTCTTTTACGTAACACCTCTGAAAACTGAGACATCTAAGTGACGGAAAATCCATTAGAATGTTTTTATTCATTTGCATTTTTTGTTATTTCAAGTTATAAGCATATGTGAGGCCAAGCTGCTACATGCTTTTATTTTCATTTATTTGACTTTTCTGTCCTTTCATTGGCCCACTCTCTCTTATAAGAAATGTTTTACCACACCATCATTTTCCATGGCTCTTCAAATGTGATTGTCTTATCAGTGTTTGAATGTCTGTGTTTGTCAACACCAAATTCGAAAAAGACAAAAATAAAGAAAATTAAACCAGCCGATTTGGATCAGATGGCTTTTAATGTAGCTGAAGGAGATACTGTGGGAGCAGAGCAGCGACTGGGAGGGAGTGGAGGAGACAGAGGGGTGGATCAGGTCATATCCTGGGAGGTAAATTCAATCACTACAGGAAACAGCCGGGGAGAGAAGTGGACAATAAAAAGCAGACTGCAGCAGCTATAGAGAACGTGATGGAAATGGTTATGGCGACATCAGCTTAGAAAGAAGACTATGTTTGTGTTATAATATTAGTTCATATAAGCCTGAAATCTTTTTTTTTTTTATTTCCACTTGAAACATTTTCTTCAAATATACAATTAGTAAAATCAATAATACAATTTCTGGTGATCCATGATTTGTCAAGTTTGAATGCTCTGTAAGTTGCAACAAGTAACAAATATATATATATATATATATATATATATATATATATATATATATATATATAATTTTTTTTTCTCTCTCTTTATTTCTGTATCTGCAGATTCTATAACATACTGATATCTACATTCAAACAGTCTTTAAATTACTTGATTGAAGTGTTTTCTATTCCTGTAGTCTGCCTTTTGTTGGCCTCTTGGCAACATCACTGAGTCATCGTTCAACGAACCATCTGCTTTTATAATAACAGGTAAACATTGGCAGTTTGACGTAAAACATTTGGCCAGTATTTTTCATATCTTGATTCATATTCTCCCGGCAGTAAGCAGAATATTAATGTGGCCAGGGTTATATAACAAATCTGGCCAAGCCTCATCATCCTCCACCACCTGAATCCATCAGAAAAACAGCTGCTCTTATCAAACTGGAGATGAGTAAATCAAAAGAGAGGGAAGTGTTGAGTCTGCTCGCATCTGTCTGTTTATATAAGACTTAAGAGATATACGAGATTGTGTTCAGCTGCTATTAGCAGGTCCATGTCACTGTTTGCTCAAACTGGCTTTATGAAATCAAATGAAGTGGCCTTCACTGATATCCTCCAATATCCTGTTTCTATTGCCTCTTTCTTTACACAGACACCTGTTGCGCATTGCCTCAGTTTGTACGCCTGAGTGAACATGTGTATGTTCAAGTTTATATATACAGATTGTGTGTTTGTGTGTTGACCTGTCTCTGGTCTAGTCTCTCGATGGTAGCATTAGCTCCATAAGCATGGCAGGATTCCACAGTGTAGTCAGAGCTGATGCCCAGCACAGAGCATGAGTCGCCACATGACCCATCCGCCACCACAATGACACGCGGCCAGTTATTGTGAGGAATCCTCCGCAGGTACTCCTCTGTGAACTGATACAACAAGAGACACACAAGTTAACGAGGTCATGCTTTAATTAACAGAAAAATCCTTCTAATGAAGCATTTGTGTTGGATTTACTTACCAACATTTTAACTTTTGGAAACTACGCATTTATATAAGCATTGAAACACTGCAGATACCCCTACATCTCAGAGAGATGGTGCCTGTGCTTAGTCACTGCTCGCTAACCTTATTTTTATTGTGAAGCACTTTTTGATGTCTGCGCTAGAAAAGTGCAATATTAATAAATAACTTTATTTCCTTACTTACTTACTTAATTTAAAGGAAAAGGAAATTCTAACAATTAACAGACTAATATACATTGTGTCAGCCCTAGAGGTTATTACTTTATAATTTCTCCACTATGACCGTATGCATCTGTGTATCTCTTCCAAAAATGCATATTTTAATTTCATTAAGAATGTTTGATGACTTTTACTTTAACAAAAGGTTTGTTACCTTCCCCACTAATGCCTATGTTATGTATGATAATGCTGCATTGGATTGCAATAAAATGAAACAAGGCCTTGAACTGCATGGCTGAGGAGGCTGTGGTTTTCTAAGAAACAGCGCATCTCTAAAATAAACATTATTTTGCCTCTATGTGTATTGTTCATCCTCTGTAAAATTCATGGTACTTGGTTGTGCGGGAGAAACACCAAACCAAAGTTTAAAAAATGTCCCCTCACAGAGGCTATCATGGTTAACGTTTGGCAGCATAGAACAGGTTATATAAGAAAGGAGAAAAACATCCATTCAGATGCACTGACAGGCTTCAACAATCATTTGTCAAACACAATGTGTTGTCTAATCAAGAGAAAATTGCAAACTTGGCAGTGACTCTAAATGAAACTGAAGATTGCTGTGATTGCAAAACCCCTCTTGACCTTGTCTTCCTTCTCCAGAAGTCTGTGAGTCACTGAGGGCTACAAGTACAGCGTGAGGAGCTGTGGAGAACAGAGCTGAGGAGAAAAGATGATGCAGGCCAGAACCAGGAAGGACACATATGACACAAGACTACAACCAAGACAGTTATGTTCATGACTGTTTGATGAGCACAAGAAATAAAAAAAAATGTAAGAAAAGCAAATTCTAATCATGCAGAGTGACAGTCTTGACCTCCATGGAGGATTAACAGAGTCTCATCTCTTAGTTCCTAGCCATGACACAGATAATCAGTGAACATTTCATAATTGTTGGCCCACAATGAGTGCTCACGCATGGTCCTCTCTGAGGTTTGGGGTCAGTGGGTTATTTCTTTGTCGTATACGTTAATGAGCACTAGGGAATTTGTTCTCACTGTATTATATCGGTGTTACGATGCCAATAGAGGGGTATATAGAAATAAGCATGACATTTTTGTTAAGATAGTGATAACACATGGATTTTTTTGTTTCTAACACAATGCATCAAATGATTACATGAGGTGTGTTTGATTTGTTATTTTGAATTCAGGCACCAAAATAATACACACAGATTTAATTGAATGCGTTTGGCTTCGAGAAATCCTCAAAAACACATTCAATAGTCTGAAATCAAACAGGATTTCATATTAAAATCCATTTAAGTAGCAATTTTACTGAGTGATGCATGTTGGATTAACCACAAGTTATTCTTTAACAGTCTTTTACCACTGCCCAGAAACTGTAGGCAGGATTCTCTTCAGGTTTGAGGTCAGCTTACATAACAAATTCTGATGAGCGGGCTTTGAGTTTGATGTTACACAATGTTGTGTAAGGAGAAGCTTTGGGAGTAATGCGGGAGAGGCTATGTACAGTTCATCTAGTGTAAATTTCTCCACAGAAAGTCAAATGGAAAAGGGTTTTTTGATAGGATAATTGAAAAACCAATGAAAAAAGACTTAAACTCAGATTGTTTATGAGAGATGGTGCTTTAAATGCTAAAGCATTTTATGTGATGGGGCAGCAGAGAGACTTAAAGTGCTCTTTAAAGGTCAGTTTAAGATGTAACGCTGATGTACACAATAGACAGCAGCCTTGTTCAGGTTCATCATAGAGCTAGAGGAGATTGCGGCCTCTGATTGGTCACAAGAACAGACATCTCTGTCACCAACACTGCAGAGAGCTATCTGACCCTTGCTGAAGAGGAGACACACATCGCTTGTTTGCTTTGACCGCTGCCACTGAGGGAGGATCAGGTTTGACAGACTGTAAAGGCACAGTCAGTACAGGATGAATGTGAGACTGAGAATGTCTCTCTCCTGTCTACAAAGTCACTTCACATCTCCAAATCGGTGCTCAAAGAATATTGATATCTGTCACATGATAGCAATCTAAAGAGGGAATTTAAATTTATCAACATGGGGTGTTAGCACACCGGGATCATTTAGTGTGAAGCTCTATCATTAGATATTCTAAGGCCCTATGTAGACTCATTAAGGCCAGTAAGTTAACGTACAAGTTAAGGGAGGAAGATATATACCTTGGTACCTAGTTGCACTTTGATCTCCACTTTCTGTTTCTTTTGCTCCAGGATGCTCAGCAGATACTCCTGAAACACACCGATCCTGGTAAAGAAGTGCTCATTGTGCCAGCAGCCTTCCATGTTATCAAAGTCCACCCCGAGTCCCAGCAGAAACTTGACACTGCGGGGGTCCAGGGCGATCTGCTGGGGCCGGCAGAGAAGCGCAGTCCGGTACCTCTCATCCAGCACAGTCAGTTTCAGCACCTTTCCGGAGCGGACAGCGACCAGCGCGGCCGTTAGCCCCACGGGACCCGACCCTACGATGAGCACAGAGATCCTTGCCCGCCACTGTCTGATACCGTCCAGGCTCACTTTCACCACCACGTAAACGAATACAGCCGCCAGAGTGCTCAGAGCGGTGTCAAAAGCGAGCGTGCAATACTTTTCCTCTACGTTTTCACCG
This sequence comes from Symphodus melops, assembly GCF_947650265.1. Taxonomy (NCBI): domain Eukaryota; kingdom Metazoa; phylum Chordata; class Actinopteri; order Labriformes; family Labridae; genus Symphodus; species Symphodus melops. Next base: position 13,780,064 of record NC_136696.1, on the reverse strand, counting down.
ATGTCGCCAACTCCAACGTTTCCTGACTGCAACCCGTCCATCTCGAGAGCAACAAAAAAAAACTTTAACGCGTGCAGAAGCGTTCACTTCTCTAACAATCAGCCGACCGTGCTCTTATCATTTATGCATCAACGACAAAAAACCCATACCACGTCCATGCGTATAGCCGGAGCAGCTGCGTGCGTCCTCTGCGCTTCCTGCACTGCAAGTGGAGTTGTTGCAATACGCTGGTCTCTCTCTCTCTCTCTCTCTCTCTCTCTCTCTCTCTCTCTCTCTCTCTCTCTCTCTCTCTCTCTCTCTCTCTCTCTCTCTCTCTCTCTCTCTCTCTCTCTCTCACACACACACACACACAAAATGGGCAGTTCAACCTAAAGGTTGTTCGTTACCACATTTTCGAAATTGCCAGGACTTTATAATGTCAATTGGAAACGAGCAGTGGGCCAGATGTTTGCTAACAGCAGTGACCGCGACAATGTGCTTCTGTTTTACTCTAGAAACTATTGATTTCCTGTGGATGCACTAGTGGGTCAAAAATGACCCGGTGTGGTTGTTTTCTTGCAATATGATTAGAATGAAAAGTTGTTTACATTTAATATTCAATGTTCCTCAAAAAACATGTATTTTTTCATCATCCCATAGAAATACATGAGTTTTTTTCTTTTTAGTTTAAAATTAGGTCATGTAAAACTTGCATGTTTTGGAACTATCAACATGCACATGTAGACCACAGTATGACCACATTTTCACGCATAACTGCTTGGGAATTATCATTATTCTGGCACTGGCTGCTGCACTGACACATGATTGTACAAGCTAAATCCTAAACTCTGCAGATTCACACTTAAATTGGACCAACTCAAGGAAGGCTTTTGGGGCTTGGAGGACCTCTGTGGTCACTGGTTTCAGCATGCCATCCGAGTGTTTGAAGTATCCGCTTTGCAGATGATCCAGCTGCAGATCCTACAGAGCAATGGCTTCCTGTGCCCATACTCTTGTTTGGACATGGACTCTCAAGATGCTGCTTTACAGCTCCAAGTTTTGGAGGAAGCTTGTCACTTTCTGCCCTATGTTTGCAGAAGAAGTGCCATCACAGTTAAGGGATTACCTTGATGTAGATCTGCTTGGGTGCTCTATAGAGCATTGACAATATCTTCATCTGCTTTGAGATAGACCTGCAGCCAGCTTGCCTTGCCTATGCAGGAGAACCTTCCTGTGTTGTCGACCCCAGTGAATGCATGGAAGGCTAGTAAAGCATTTGCTCTTTTTTACCTAGTGCTCACCCCAGTGGTTCAATCTACACAACACCAGAAGCCACAGAAATGGATGTGTTTTTCGACATAATTTGCTGTGATGAGCACTAAAACCTCTGTATCTGGTGACACATACAGGGCAGATTCTCCGAGTGAGAGTGCAACTAGAGATAAACAAAGACAAGAAAAAGTTTCTATTCATTATTAAGTCAGAGATGATAACATCTACCACATCCCAATGAGCAGGTTCATCTCCCCAGACAAGACTAAGTGATCTGACTGAATGTCTTGCTGCCAAAACTCAACAAAGGGTCTTCCAAACTGATCATTGTCATGGAAATTATCAAGACTTGACTTCACACAGTAAGACTCAGACAACTCAAAGTTTATACATCAGATGAATACTGCAGGAGACATGATTTAGCATCGCACTTGTGGTTCAGTGTCATGCTCAAACATAACTGCAACTGCCACTTCCAAAGGCTCTGCATATATTCAAAAGATATTATCATTATCAGGGTCGTGCCACATTGGCCCACCTAGAATAATCTTTGATGTCAAGCAGCCTGGAGTGAACAAAAAGTTCTCCTAAACATCTGCAGATATCAGGAAGAGCTGCTGACATTCTCCAAGCTGAACTGGATTAGGTCTGACTGACATCAGCAACAGTGAATTAACATTACACATTAACTAAGTGTAATGTCGTTGACCGTACACATTTTCTGACTCAGCAAAGTGGACAAGTCAGGACTGCCAGGAAAATTCAAGTCCTGGATATACCAGCATAGCATCCTGCCACGGATCCTTTGGCCATTGCTGGTTTACAATGTACCCATAATATCAGTAGAGATGGTGGAGAGAAAGATCAGTGGATACCTACGCAGGTGGCTAGGCTTCCCACGTAGCCTGAGCAGTGCAGCTCTGTACGGGAGGAATAACATTCTGCAACTTCCTTTTAACAGCGTCACAGAAGAGTTTAAGGTCCTTTGTACCAGAGAGGCAATGCAGCACAGAGATTCCAAAGATCTCAAAGTCTCAGCAGCTGGCATCGAAATCCATCGAAAATGGAATGCCATTCAGGAGTTGGAGACTGCAGAGGCAAGGCTCAGACACAAGGCAGTGGTGGGGGCAGTTGCAAGGGGAAGATCAGGTGTGGGCACCTTTCCAATGCCCCAGTACAACAAGGCACAGGGCAAGGAGAGAAGACTGCTTGTCTAGGAAGAAGCGAGGAATAGGGAGCTCCAACGGGTCTGATTGGGTTGCAGGAACTGCAATTTGCATTCTTGTTCCACTGTTTCAAATGCTGTGGTTGACCTGCTGGTTTTATTCCACAGAGCATTGCATTTTGCAAAAGTAGACTTTGCAAAGTATAGGCCTCAGGATGCATGCCAGATCGGGCCATATTTATTTTGCCCGTATGCTCTATATTATAGCCCACCTTCAATTATATTTTATGTTTTATTAGTGAAACATAAAAGTTATTCCTCTCTCCGGAATAAGACGCTCTTGTTGGCGCCGTCATGTTTGTTTTACGTGTACTTCACTTGGCTGAGTCTGCGCCTGCGCAGGTGTTGGCAGCTGTCAGAAACCCGGGTAAGGCGTATACATGCCACAGTATCCCGTTTCCTATCGGAGTTCTCCAGAGGCCTATACAACGAAGCAAGTTCAACATATCCAGGGTCTCTTTGGGTTATCTGGCTTAATAAACTCTGACATACGACGTCGTGATTATCAGTCCTACGAAGCTGGTTATCAACCTGACCCATCGACCCGGGGTTGCCAAGAGCGTGTTCACGTAAAAGGGGTGGAGTTAGCGTCATTTAACCTATCACAATCATCACCGCATCTGGTGTCAGCAGATCGTCATATCTACAAACATTATATTTACAAAAACTACAAACTATATTAACAATATAAATATGTTAAGACAAACAGGCTCCCAAGAGACACAGCTGTAGTAACAAATGCAGGAAGGACAAAAAAAAAAGGAAAATCTGCGAGTAAAAACTGCAGCTTATATTTGTCCCATCGTTAGTTCACCTTAGAACTGACTATAATAACTTGTTTCTTCTCTGAACTGAATGTGTTGCTCTGACTCTTTAAAGTGGAGAGTAGAAAAGGTTTTAGAAGTTATATGTTAACTGCAGCTCTGACCATCACAAACAGAGCAACTTTGAAGCACTAAACTTTAAAATACAATTCAAAGCCACAAGAAAATATTCATAATTGTACATCTTCAACTAAAATGTTACAGCACTTTCTTCAGTCTCTGTTGAAGGATATCAGTGAAACATAATCATGAACTAAATGGACTATAGTCTAATATAAAATCATGCTTGTCCTCCCCCCTCTCGATCAGCTCCGGGAGCTCCACGATCAAAAGATCTGATTGGTCAGTGGGCAGAGATTTCACAGTTTGATCTCTTATCTCCAACATAACCTGCTCCGGAGCAGGTTAGGTGTTCAAGTTACCGTGGTGATATACAGGTAAAAAGTAATTGACCCTCGTAGGACTGAAAACCCAGGTTAACCCTGAAGTTATTATCCATCATTTAAACATACTGCTGGTTAGAAAAGGGGGTAAATCCCTTTAATAGTCTATTTTTAAATTCGAGCTATTTTACTTAAACTGGTACTTTTACTTGTGTTTAAGTAAATGTGTTTTTTTAAGTAACAGTACTTTTACTTGAGGATAATATTTTAGCAGTCTTACACCTCTGCTGACTTACCTTTCCTGGGTATTCACCCTTGAAAATGAAAATAATACTTGCAAGAAAAATTTCAGTAAGCAAAAAGTGCCAAACAAACAAAGAGACTGAGCTCTTAACAATACCAGTCTGGTCCCTTCAGCTCTGATCCACTCCTCCAAACTCCATCTAAATCAGAGGCTCCCCACCCTCCTTTTATGTAGGAGCTGGAACTAACCATAAGGGTGTGGAAATCAGTTCACTCTCAGGTGAGTATTATCGGTTCTACAAACAACAAACTATCTGCAATAAAGCTAAAGCATGTCAAAATACATTTCAGTTAAGTAAATACTGAAACTAAAATACTAAAACTGCCTTTTAAATAACATTTTTAATCTCAACAATCTAAATATCCCTCCACTTCTACCAAACATGGCACCTTCCACTTGATCCCCCCCCCCCCCTTAATTATATGAACGCTGGGTTCAGCTCTGTTTGACACTTCCTGGTTGAGAGAGAATAGTGCACTCAAGTCTGTGTAGCAACAGGTGACTGGCAAGATATATTTGATGTGTAACAATAAATAAAATATTTTGATGTACAATAGTACAATGAGTAATTCAACATCTAATAAACTTACAAATTCACTAAAATTGGTTGCTCATGAATGTAGACCACTATTAGTGGTAGAAGATAAGGGGTTAGAAAATGTGCTAAAGATAGCAACATGTGATCCAAACTATTTCAGATGATCATTACATTATTGTAACAAGATGTGCAAGCTTGTCATCTTGTTAATTAATTGTTTAGTATCGCTGTATGAAGGTATTTTTAACTTTAAAGATTAGAGAAGCGGTTTACACAAACTGTAAAGGTGTGTGCTCTAATAGTGAAGCAAATATGATTATGATGCATATTTCCCTATATGGCTTGGATACATTTTGGAAAATTTACTTTAAGTCATCCGTCTTCCTACATAATTCTAATTACTTGGTATAAATCCATTACCAGCAGGCTGTTATGTTTCCCTCCCTCTGCCTTGACCTCTTTGGGATAAATTGCTGGGTTAACAAGTTTCGGTCCTCTTAACATTCGGCTGTATTCATTTTAACCTAAATACAACTAAAGCTGTAAAGTAATATGTTTACACTGTGTAAATCTAAGCCTCACTCATAAATTGCTTGTCAAAATCAATACTTAGACAAGCTAGCGCTACTGAGGATCTATTTGTATCAAACATCCTCTGCAATATCAATGAAATCAAATGAAATTTAAAAATTAAATAAGATCTCACTAAGAGCGTCTAATTTGTAGTTTTAAAATCTGATGCATGTTGATGAAGCAGGTCTCGTTGGTGTGTAGCACATGTCCTCGTGGTGCAATACCAACACACTATAACCTACATTAACATAACGTGCATAATTTACCTCAACTGTGTCTCTGTCTCTGTATTACTTTGCTTGCTAATTCTGTTTTGTAATCTAGCCTCATAGACTGTAAATATTTCGCGCAGCATACACCCACAGGTTGTCACTGAAACAACTCTCCTTGCCTTTGTCAACCAAGTGAAATTGTTTAGATAAAAAATTAAAAAATCATTAAAAAATCTCTTAATTTAGAATTACATAAACATAAAGATTATATTTAATGCAACCAAAATAAGCAGATACTATCGTAAACATTTTTGTTTGAAAGTTGCTTAAATAATTGCCACTAAATAAAGGATGCATTTATATTGAATACATTTTATCTGATAATTATATTATGTTAAATGTACATGACTACAGAATCATTTATTACAGTGCAGTTGGATACAGTTTGTCAGTTGAATTGAAGTGACAAAGTGTGGGTGGGGGTGGATCAGTGTGATACACTAAACCTGTAATTGGTTTCCACCTTTCCAGGTGCCTGGCAACGATCATGCTGTCCAGCAAGTCCAGATGAAAGAGAAATGAGCTCTAATTACAGTTAAGACCTGCAATCTGGCAGACAGCCACAGACAAGGTATTTTCAAGGAAATTATCAAAAAGATGTCACCTAGAAACAAAATAATGAACTGAAAAATGTCATAATGGTGCTCTGAAGATCACTTAAAAATCCATTTGTTTTGAGAGAAAAGCTTATCAAACATATTCAAAGAAAAAATGCATTCTTGATTTCTATCCTGAATAGAAGTTGCAAGGTGCTTTTAAAATTATTATTTTACCTAAACTGAAATTATCTGAAGAGTATTTGAGCTAAATTACTTTCTCACACAACGAACCATTCAATTGCACTCAGAATTAATTAATTAATTAAAAATAAATTAGGCCAACATATTATGCCCTCCTTGTTTTTAGGATGCTCCGGCTGCATTAAATCAGCATGTATACATAAGGATCTCCACAAGAGTATGGGAATAGGCTATAGCCTATTTAGGCTGTGCTGAATATCAGCACGGCTTCAGTCTTAAAAACACCCAAAGGCCACGATGGAAAGATATCCACAGCTGTAATAGTAGTAATAACAAACCCTGGGGTTTTATAATAAGCCAGGTCCTTTGTTTAATAACAATAAAGTGCAAACACTATTCATTAGACTGTCAATTCAAGGCCTTAGCAAACATCCCAGCCGTCATTGAAACAACAGATTAGACTGGACAAAAGCCAAATAACAAAGTAAACTATCTCAAGGACAGAGCGAGAATGACTCAATGGGAGGACAGACATAACCCTTAAAACAACATCTAAAATATTCTCCCCTTTAATGGTTAAAGAAAAAACATTTGTCCGCTTCCAGTTACTTTGACAGGGGTCCTGATAGTAGCTTTAGTTCGTTGTACCTTGCCCTCAAGTGTCAATCTGATGTTCTGAGTCTCAAGTAGTGATGTGTTCACAGCTGACGGACTCACACTGTGCTGACGTGGGCTCAGGCATCTGGGAACACCAAACAACCACAAGGAAAAGATCACATCACCATGGTAACCTTGTTTAATAAGGTCAGTGTGACGTTGGCTGTTACTTAGCAAATCTTAGCAAAGTATTAGAGGGTTTTCATGAGCAATCAGTTAGTGCAAATCAAATTTGTGTAACTATTGTAAATTCATTTACATCATAGCTCTTTATTTTGACATCTCTTTGAGCCATTCATCCAAAACCTTTACCACTGTTACATTTAAACTCAAGGTTTAGCAGCAGTGAATTGCAGAATTTTTAGTTCTACCCATATTTCTGCCTTTTTATCATTGTGCCCCAATTAATTTAAATTTAATGCACATTAAGGAAACACATTTTCTAGTTAGCTATGTTTATCATTGTGGCAATTCAAAATGTTACTTTGGCATGTCATAGCACATCTACAGAGGGTCCTTGACTAGAAATGGTTTCCCTTCACAGTTGTACACTAGCAACAAAGCCATGCTGGATGTCTATGCTCCCATTTAGCAGTCCAGATGCAGATGACAAGTGAGCAATATTTCCACAATTATAAAACACAATTATTATTCAAGAGAGAAAATGAGCTTTTCAGAACAATTGCAGCTGCTGGTAAAATAAAACTTTATTTTCTTACAAGAAAAGTACAGAGATGCACTGATTGGTTTAATGAGCCACTGAATATAGGAGAGCTTAAATCAACAAGATTGAAGTGAACTTCATTCTATTGCTATGTCAAAAAAATAGAAAACAAAAAAAACAGTGACATCACAGGTGTAATAAAACTTGCACAACTGGATCTTCTTATATAAATAAAACTTGGCTTGCCACACCTTAAACATCCTCTTCCAGAAACGATGTAATCTGATAATAATTGGGCAAGAGTGATGAGCAAACTCCAACCTTTTTTTCTTTGCATGTGCTGTGCCGTGGTTTGGAAACATCAGGACATTTAATAAAATGGACTGAGATCTTCTGACTATCAATGGCATGTTATATACTGCAACTAGTTCAAAGGCATTGTCTATAAGACTTGAGAGTTAAGTTTTCTCTAGCTATAGGTGAAACTTTTATTGTACTTATTGTATTGGAAAGCGGTGGTATTCTGTTTAATAAATGCATTTTATCAGAAAGTTAACCTGCATTTAAATTCAAGGACAAATGCCTTTTAATAAGTATTTAAGTCCCTTTGTGGACACGCTTTTTGAGAAGTGTCCTTGAGCATTGTCTCCTTATTTGGGCAAGTATCCACAAGAGGTCTGCTGCGAAAAACTACAATTTGAATGATGTCACACAGGACCTTGATGTAAGTAGAGCTGAAGACACAAGTTACAGAGCGTTGTACTCCACACATTTTGACGGATCAGTCGTAAAGTGTTTCTGGCAGATAGTCATTAGCCTCTTCAATCCCTGTGGGAAGGAAATCAGAGAAAAAGGGAAAGTGAGCAATATTATGTATGAAGATGTGACAATACTTCCCCTGGTGAACCAATTCCTCAAATTTCTGAACATCAACAGCTAATTTATACAACTTTTTTTTTTTAGCATATTTAGAATTTACATAAAGGTCCTTGTTAAAGTGTTTTGGTACATTGATGTGCAAAGTGACTTAGAGAAGCAGTCTTAGAATGGGCAATGGTCATACACAGTATGAAGGGCCCCGGCACCTTCAGACCTAGTTTACACAGAGACGCTGTGACAATAAGACAAAATAGTTGAGTAACGAATTGGCGTCTGTGTTTCACGGGGGTGAAGACGCAAGCTTTGGATTGCGAGCTCCAGGATGGGGCGACACTGATGCGGGGGGGCGTATCGCAGCCATATGAACAAAGAGGCGCGAACTCTCTGGCTCCGATGACCTCACCACACCCCCCCCCCCCTTAAGTTTGGACTTGCGCAGTAGCCGAGAACAAACATAAACAACAATGGCGGCGGATCCAGTTGGGCTTGTGTTTTCCTGGCATTTCGGGGTCTTGTAGTTTAGTGTTTCACGGAGGAGCAATTCTACTTCTTCGTCCGTCCAAACGAAACCATGCGAAGCTGGAGTTGCCATTTTTGCTGCTACTGTGAAATAATGAATGTGTGTGTGTTCTTTTCCGGTGGCCTAAAGAGGATGTTGTGGAGGAAGTGGTTACACTGGTGAGTGTCGCGCGTGTCGCGTCGTAAAGTTCCACTGCCCACTACTGGCCGGACATGAGAACTACGTTGTTTTCACTCAAGCAGATGGAGGCAAGACCTGCAGTGTAGACGATTTGTACTTCAAATCTGGAGTGGAGTCATTTTTGCGAGTTTCTAGGCTGCGTTCTCATGGGAACGGGGCCTCAGACTTATGTCCAAGGGCAAGGCACTGAACCCCTAATTACTCCTGCTGCTGTGTCAGCGGCATGTTAGTGTTATGTATTATGAATGGGATTAGTTAATACTGATTACATTGCAGCCTCTGCCATCAGTGTGTGAACAGGTGTGAGTGTGTAGTGTAAAGAGCCCTTTAAGGAGTTAAAAGAAAAAGATATCTTTGGTGCAAAACAGACGTTTTTTTTTTCAAAAACTTAAACATTAGGATAAAAATGTACTGTGTATATGTTTGTATAATTACTTGTTAGCCTCGTAGCATAATTGCCTAAGTCATATTCTAAGGTTTCAGAAAACAAGAAAAAAACTTTAAGCAATTATGATATAGGCTAACGATATATATACTTTTATACACTTCAGCACTGCACAACTGCAGCATTTACAGCAACAGATACATTCTTTCACTGTAGCTGTCATATTTCCAACCACACATTCCCAACCTAATTAGACTATACCTGTGTGTTTACAGAATAGTATAACAACCTCACCTGGATGTATTTTCTCTGTGTCTCATCATTAAGAACATGGGCCACGTGCTTGGAGAAGATCTTTTCTCGTCCGGTACGGGCATGGATACCCACCATTGTCACACCAATGGGCCAGGGAGCATTTCCAATGGCCATCTGTAGATAGGCATCATTTGCCTGCACATGTTCAATAATTAGAAAATGGTGGAAAAAGGGAGACTAAAACAGTGTAAACTACTTCTATAGTGATACTAGCATACCTTGACATATTCTCTCTCCAACATGAACTTGATGATGTCTGTTATTGAGTCTTTGATGTCAGCTGGTAAATTCTGAAATACATTATTATTGTTACATTTCTAACTTTTGAAAAGTTGACTTGGAGAATAGAAAACCTTTTCACAGCATCTGCGTCGCTCGTTTTACAAAATGTTACCTTCTTCCTGAGCTTCCTGAAGAGAGGTTTTAGGTAGGACTCAGTCTGTGAGTGGGTGGCACTGGCCAGTTTGCCCTGAACACTTCGCTTCACATGGTCCTCACGACTATTCAGATCTTTGGCCCATACACCAAGAAGAAACTACAACACAGGAAATACAGCAATCAACAACATGTCCCTTGTAGCAGACTGACTCTCAATGATGTGACGATAACAAGCATCTGAGGGATGAAAGTTGTTGTGTCAATCTATTAGTGTTATGTATTAATAGGGTTGTTAAACAATGCTGGAGGAAGACATGTAGGATCAGAAAGAAACTTCATCAAATGGAAATAGTTGCAAATGGTCATCTCTAAAATCTCTTAAACTGAATACAAAATAAATCGTCCTAATTACAAAACAAAAACTGAATGTGAATATAGGACATTAACATGAACAGCAGCGCCAGCAGTGGAGTATACATTTTCCCCAACTGCTCTCTCTAGACTAAAAGCAGAGTCTTAATTTTTCCTGTCTCACCCTCAAAAACTTGTCAATAAGATCTTGGTCTCCATGGTCGTCTCCTGTGCCCAATGTTTTTCCAAGAGCCTGAAGAATAATGAAAGTATGAGTGACAAACTGAACCATAAACTGAACGTACTTAAACCCACAGGAATATGTCACAATTAAAAAGTGTATCTAACTGATGAACATGTTGCTCCCACATGTTTGTGAATGTTTCCATCTATACAAAATGATTAAAGAATTATTAGTAACTGGATAGCATCTGCCAAAAACCTCTTGACCATGACTTCGATTTCATTTACCTCCAGTTCTTCTATTGTGGTGTGTTCTTCGTGCACTTTGAGGTCATGCTGTGTGTCCAGTTCTCCTGGCTCTCCAACAATCTCATTCCGGTACTGCAGGTCAATCTTGTCCATTGCAGCTTTCAGATCATTTCTCAAACCCTAGCAATTAGACAATCATGAAAGAGTGTCAACGAGCACACTTGCATGCAATTGTTTCCAATGCAGACCTTAAAACTTCATCTGTTGAAACATAAATCTGTATTAAAAATAATAGTAGCAACATCAATCAAATTAACATTAAAAAGACAAATTACAGGATGTAGTGGATTTATGAGACCGGCAGAAGGAAATGATCAGACTGAATATACCCATTTAAAAAGATGTGTTTTGAGATAAGAAGAAAGAAATGTTAAAAAAAAAAAAAAAAGTGAAGTTGGTGCCTTCTTCACCGAGAAAAGGCAGAAAGTGTTTTTTTTTTTATAGCTCGTGTGGGTGAAAGACACAAACTCACAAGAATGCACAGCACCACAGGCTACTCCGACTGTAGCTGCAGTGTTCTGATGCAAAATGATCATTTTTGTGTCATTGGAGGCTCCTTTTCAGAAAAGAAATACAACGCTCTCCCATCTCTGGGGAAAATCAGGGTGGAATGCATAATCATTCAAAACAACTAACAGGTTTCTAATGATACAAAGCTTAATGCAAATGGATGGAGTATCTCTTTAAGGGCCTGTGTCTACTTACAGCATTTTTAAGCTGACATCACTCAAAACCATATCAGAGCGCTTTTATGGCTGTCTTAAATTGCTCGTTATGCTTAAAACACTGACACTTCTGAACTGTATTGATTTTTTTATTGAAAATAAGCACAGCAAGTGCAAGAAAAAAAGCTTCCATGGACACAGGCCTAATGTGTGATTCTCTTTTCCATGTCTCCATTAGAGACCAGTTCAGCTTTAATGAACGACAGGACTCCATCTCATTCCGCCTTACCTTGTTTACTTCAGGGGTCAGAATCTCGATTTTCCTGAGTCTCTGGAAGGCTTCATAATCGGACTCTCCAAACAGTCGGATAGGTTCTCCTCGCTCTCTGAGCCGTCTAATTACCTACACAAACAAAACGGTGAACAAGATGTTTAACGTTTTGATACACAGTACATTTTGAAAAACTGGAAGTGAGGACTCACCTCCTGTCGTGACAGTGTCATCGGTAGCTTCTCCTCTGTTAGCTCCAGTTCTAACACTGGGTTAGCTGAGGTGGAAGGCTCATCTTCTTCCTTGTTATCGATCTTAAAGGCAAAGTGGAGGAAAAAGAAGAAGACTGATGTTACTAATGGGATTTAGAGGTTATATGAAGGTCAACAATTTCAAAATTGCACATGTGAACAGCATCTGTTCTGTATGCATAAAACCTCTGGACTGAACGTAATGTGTATAAATATGACAACCTGGATTGCACTACTTGTGAACCCTTAATAAAAGGACATACAGTTATTCTATAAAGAAAGTCGACTGATAAATTACCATTAAAAGAAGCATATTAAGTGATAATAAATCCCAGTCATAATGTTAATGAAGCTGGCTGCCCTGTCTGAAGCCTTTCACAAGCAAAACATTTTCTGAGACTTCTCAACACATTAACTAAACATATGCTACCAGATCATGCTTTCAAAGGAGACATGCAACCTGTCCCTTTTAGATTGTGAGTATATGAGCACAATCTAAAAGAACAAACAGGAAGTGATTACTAAAAGCCTTACCAATAAACAATGGGCCTTGCTCAAATAATCACTGCATATACAGCATATGTGCAATAACCATTGCTTGATATTTGACATTGTATGTCTTGCACAAACTTAAATCAAAAATGCATTTTTCCTTTAGAAAAGGTTTCAAAGCAATGCAGACTAGTAACAAAGAAAACAAAACAAGACTCAACTCAATATTAATCAAAGTATGAAAGCTGCTGTTACAGAGGATTTGCAACAGGACGTGACGTTGTTTTAAGTTCAAAGTATAATCATTTGAAGGTAATTTCAGTTCTGTTTTCCATGCTGAAATCCACACTATGTCTGTGCCCCACTCTGGCTTTGTAGAATCATTTCCTTGTTCCCTTTCTTTTTGAGTTAGAAAACAGATTAAAAACTAGAAAACAGTTTGTCCAGCATACAGTCCAATTGTCATAGTGGTTTCTATACATGTAAATAAACTGTATAAGCAAGTGTATCTAAGTTAATTGGTAAGGGGTTCCTCAATAAATTCACATAAAAACAAGTAATCTGAATAGATTTAAACACAATAATCAAAGAAGCAAAGGAGGCACATTTCATTATTGATCTATTGAGTCTGATCTTGTATTTATCTCATCATGTTGCATCAGAACCCCCTACACTAAAAGAATAAGATATATCCACTATGATTGTTCTGCTTTTCTTTTTCACTGGCATTATAAAGTCAGTATTCAGAAAGGGTGCCAAGGAAGCGGAGGCCTTTGGGGCACAGTGTGTTATGATCTTTTATCATGCATCCTGTCAGTTACTTTCACTGTGCAATCCCATACCTTGCTCTCAGGACTCTCTCGCTGAACCTACAGATGCAGGCAGCGGAGGCAGGTTGGGGAAAAACAGCACAGCAGACACAGACGTAAACACTAATGTACACCTGAATATCAGCGCCTGACTTTATTTTGTTGCCTGGAAAAAGCTATAAACATATTACTAAAGACTGTCTTACAAGAGATACAAACTGGACAGGAGAAAGGATTGATTGTGCATGTGTGATACACAGAGGGAGAGAGACTTCTTGACACAAACCTTGTATCCACATCTTCTATAGTAATCCTCTTGTTCTTTCTGAGCAAGATCTGACCTTTTGAAGAATTTCTGGGAGTCCTGGAAGAAAAAACACAAAAAACAAACAGATTTACTTTAGAAAGATCAAGACATATGATCCTTTTTCAGAGCCATTAAAAATTCAAATTAATCTGTTTATCCTTTCAAAAAAGTGTGACAGTCATTCATTCTTTTTGTCTAATTGTAAAACTAAGTGGGTATGACAATATCTACCAACATGAAATATCACGATGATCAAAATGAAACCTAGCTATGAAAGATCTAGTGTTTGTTTTGTGTGTCTGATGCCACCCTGAGGTAGGGCTGTGCAAAATACCCATATGGCTAAATAAGTAAGTGGCAAAGTAATAGCTCTGAGAATAAAATGTTTTAACGTATTACTCGGATCTCTAAAGGACCTGAAATAAAGTGTCTTTAGCTACAGGATCCTTATACCTCTGCTGTTATTCTCAACCAGGACGAAAAGCTCCTGAACCGAATTATATAAAGGACATGGTCATTATATCCAAAAGTATAGATCCCCGAGGGATGTTACAAAACAGGAGGCAAATATCAGCAAGCATAAACAAACATATCAGGCTTATTTGTGAGTCAAATAGGGTTATAGTTCATTTTTGGGTATGAGATAATTGGGGCCTGTGTTGAAGAAAAACCGATAAAACACATACGTTTACGTTTCTGCTAGCCACTATGCTAAGCTTAGCTTTTGTTGTTAAAAATCAGACTGTGTAAAGACTGAGACTCGTCCGCTACTCGTTATACCGTAAATGGAGACTAAAGCTGTATCAACACTCGTAAAAAAACACAACGAAAACATAGGCTTCTCGAAAGGCCTGCTAAGTGAAATAATAATCAAAGCACAAGTCAATAATTTAGCCAGCGGGCTAAGCTGCTAAGCTAACAAGACAAACAACGTAAACATGTACTCACGCTAACGAGCTGCGTTTCTTCGACAAGTTTCCTTTTCCGTGCGATCTCAGCTTTTAGTATATCCATCTCAGTTCTTTAAAAAACGTGCTCTCGTAATTCCAATATTTACACAACTCGTTGATCTGTAGCAAACACGTCCTTAGATACCTAAAACGGAAGTACATAACTGTAACTGATTGAAATCCAGAACTTCAGTGTAAGAGTCAAAAATCATTCACCTTTAAGTTTCAAAATAAAATGTTTAAAACATTGTTTAACGGCAAGCTAAACACAGATGACATTATAAGAGCATATTATTTGACTTTAACAAACCTGCCTTATTAAAATAATTCTAAAAGAATTTGGAGTCTATGAGTAGTAGCTACATTTATAAATGTACCATATGGTGTCCTACGTTTGCAGCTTTTAAAATGAAAATCTGCTCCAACCGATGGACAAAAGGTTACTGAGAGAAATGAAGGCTCCTAAACTCTGAATGTTATTACATGAAATGGTAAAGCACTTTGTAAATCACTCTGTAACGTTGGTTTTGATAAGTGCTTTAAAAACGTTGTTATTATTATTATTATTATTATTATTATTATTATTATTATTATCATCATTAAGGTAACATCAATCCAAAATATAGTCCTTATTAGTGCGAACCTGTTATCTTTAAGGAGTACATTTATTAAACGTCATGTGTTCATCAAAATTGTTTAATTTTTGCATAAGGACAAAAACGAACTTAAAAACACAACTTTTAAAATCATAATTGCTTTATTATCATGTCTGTATTCGGTGACATTTAAAGCCAGATAGCCTATACACCTTTTCACAAAAGAACTGTCTGAACTGTCTGTGTTAGGTCATGTTGTTATTTTGCTGCAAACGGGCAGCTGATGTTTCTTTTCATGAAGCAAGTATTAAGCCATTCATTAGGCTATGCTTAAATGAAAGAAATTAAAGAAATGCATGTCATGCTGCCATGCCATAAAGGTATTAGTCTGGTCATTTTAAATAATTTTGACATTAACAAAATTATCAAACAACCCAGAGTTAAAGTCGTGTTGAACACACACTTGGGACTCAGAAATAAAAGGTGGTTATTGAAGGTTTTATATATATATATATATCTATAGGCAATTTTGGACTATATAGGCAATTTGACATGAAGACTATCGCCTATATTTAAGACTCCAGACGGAAAGTTTATTGTCAGTCACCAAGGTTTCATTTGTTCTATAAGGCCATTCCTTTGTCTGGACACTAGTAGCAAATTTGTGACTCGACCTTTTAGATGAGAACATACCATCAGGTGGCGCAAAGGGATATGTGACGAATTTTTAATAATAAAGTCATTAATGTATTTACATGGTCAGAGGGGAGCCCGCATCTTGACAGGGACGAGGTATGGGTCATACAATCGCATCTGAGGTTTACTTAAGCTTAATACAATAAAAACCAGCCGATGACATAATGTTTAGCGCAGCCTGAGGAGAAATTTAACTGATTAATAAGGCAGACGGACAGTCGTTCCGCGGAGTCTATCATTGAGCTCGTCTTTCTGAGGAGCGATTTTCCACCGAACGACTTACTCGAGAATAGAGGCTACATCCCGAAGATGGAGTTTGGAGAAAGAAAGAGGAGAAGGAAGTCACAGAGCTTTAAACTGGTCACGGATGAAGGTAGGCTGCTGCTGCTGCTGCTGCTGAATGAATGAATGATGCGAGCCCCTCCAAGACGCGCGTCTCTGTCTGGTGTTTGTCTGGCGCTGTGTGCCAGCAGAGACGGCTCTGTAAACAAAAGCTACGGTGAAGACAATGCCCACAGTCTTTGCCTCTGTCTTGGCCATTAGCTATGTAAATGATTATAGTATGCAAAAGATATAGACATCTTCAATATTGTAGATGCAAAAATTGAATAAAGAAAATGAGAATATCCCAAAAATATTAGTCAATTAGACTACTGCAGCTGAATTTTTCACTTTTTGCCAAAGATTTAGCACTATAGGCCACCTCTCTTGACTACACTTCTGAATACTACCTACAGGTGGTAGTTTTTGGATTGGTAGTGGTGGTGGTGGGGGGGGGCCACTTTTCTTTCAGTCTTTATATGAATTCCAATCCTAAAGTTGCCAATAGAGTGACCATGGATGCTGCTGTGCTTGATGGTGTGTCGTTGTAACAATTAATGCAGTGATACGGTAAATTTGACTTACCCCCACACTTCTCTCTCACCATAGTTTTGGTTGGAGATGAAGGCATGGAGATCAAGAAGCAAATCACAGGAATGATGAGGCTTCTTAGTGATAAGACTGGCAGGTTTTATCAGCGTGTGGGAGCAGAGCAGGACAGCTTGGCAAAGGAGCCCCAAGACAGGCCTCTGACCTGGGTTCATCAGCCTGCGGCCTTAGAGGAGCAACAGAGTAACAGCTGGAGCTCTGCAGGGGAGCCAGGGCCTTCAACTTCATCCATATCCACCTCCATCCAAAATGGTCCAGGTTGTAGCCAGTACAGCACCCGCTCCAAAGCCATGAGGAACCTCAACAACACCACCAAGGATCTGATTAAAAGAAATGAAGCTAACGGTATACAACAAAAGCGAAAGTCAAGAAATGCAACACTTCTCTATAAGACATATGTCAGAAATGTGCCAACAGAAAGACCTGGTGTTAAGTCATCTCATGACTTTTTCTGTATAGCTACTTAGTAGAATTATGAAAAGAGAGCCTCTACCATGAGCAAGGATTTTGTTACTATTTTGAGGCAATTAAAAAACAACCTTTTCACAGACAGAAACCTTGAGCAGAATCCAGACTCATTGGTGAACATCTACCACAACATGCCTTGCACACTAATCCAGAAATGTTTTACATTTCCTTGTCAGAGAAAAAGCAAGAAGGTATTATTTTACATGCATGTTTGGGACAGTAACTATAATCAACATATGAATGGCTTTTCAGCAGATGTTCTCCCTCCTGTGGAGGCAGACACCCCGTGCTGTATGTGTAACTGTAAGGGCACCTTGCAGGCCATTTTGCAGGAACTATGTGCCATGAGGAATCTGATGCAGAATCAAAAAGGTTAGTTGATCAAACGCTTTCACAGTCTGAAAAACATTTGAATGAGAAATATATAATGTGTTTCCTTTTTTATAGTGTCCTTGGAAAAACAGGAACAAGCAGCATCACCATGCCAACCTCGTCTTAGTCAGGGCCCCACTGCTCGCTGTAGGCCCCGCAAGAGGAGACCAATCTACAAAGTGGCACCGCTCACTGTGCCTAGTGCTAGAAGAGCTACTCCTGCCCCTCTGGAGGCTTCCCCCTATATAACTGTGCCTGCAGATGCTAAAGACAAGGAGGGCTGTGAGAAAGAGCAAAACTCATCGACATCAAACAGTCATCCTGTTTGCTCTGAGATTTCTGTGCTGCCATGTCAGAATAATCCAGTAACTATAGACAACACACACAATGTTCAACTAAACCTAATGAAGGAGCCTCAGTTGTTAGAGGTAATCTGAATGTTAGCATACATGATTCTGTATATTTTCTGTGCTTCAGCTCTTTATTTTTTATTGTACTATTCCCAGATAAAGGTAAATGTAATATCTTAAAACAAGAAAAAGAAAATTATAGGGAAGAAGATAGATAGATAGATAGATAGATACTTTATTGATCCCGAGGGAAATTCAAGGCATCCAGTAGCATTATACAGACAGGCAGGACACAAGACATTAGTTACAATACACACCCGCTGTCCCCCCCCCCTGTATACAAAATCCCCCAAACAAGATATAGCAGCCCCTATGTGACTAAGAATAAACATAATTATATGTTAAACCTGTGCAGTTAGCATTAGCAGTTAGACTTAAAACTAATATAGCATAATGAAAGTTAGAAAGAAAAAAATTAGACAGAAAAATGTAATGTATTGCCCACTGTTTTTGTATAATCTTCCTAAAGGGATTTTATAAGAACATCTACAAAAACAATCAAAGGCTGCAAGTGTTGTCTCTTTGTCTTTTCAAACTGAATTTCTTTTGTTATAGCACATCATTGTACTTTAAAATGTCACAATTGTCACTCTCTGTTTCTCTTTCAGCCTGAGGTACGTCTTGCCGAGAATTATGACGTATATATATCAAAGGCTCAGCTGGATTCAATTCTTGTGAACTATACACGCTCTGGAAGCCTGCTGTTCCGCAAACTGGTGGGAATCATTTGCTTTATGTCTTTCGTTAATTTTACAGTTATGTGGTATCAATTTCACTCATTAGCTAAAAACTCAGAAATTATTTAATATAGAGCTGCTGTATGTTTAGGTGTGTGCCTTCTTTGATGATGCTATTCTGGCTAATTCCTTACCAAATGGTAAAAGGAAGAGAGGCCTCAATGACAACCGTAAGGGTTTGGACCAGAATATTGTGGGTGCCATTAAAGGTATGGGGGGGATTAAACATATTTCTTGAGTCATATTTGCATAAAAGAATGACACAGGAGACATGAATGTTCTTTGTACTATGTCCAGTGTTTACAGAGAAATACTGCTCCGAACATAGAATAGAGAAAATGCCCGGGCCTCGGGACTGGGTTCAGATCCTTCAAGATCAGATCAAACTTGCCAGGAGAAGGCTGAAAAGAGGTAATGACTGAGTACAGGCTAATAAATGTTTTCTTTATGTTATATCCAGCATGTTTGGTTAAGTCCTTAATCCTGTTTTAATATGCAAAAGGGATTTAAGAGTATTTATTGTAAGTTAATTGATTTTTATCGTTGAATGGTAAAAGTAAAATACAAAGTTTAGCAGTCAAAGAGTTGTACTTTTCTGAATGTGTCAGAGGTTTACGTTGTTCTACTTTTGGGATTGCAGAAGGTGTAGAAGCAGAAGAAGTCTTAAATAGACCTTCGACAAGTATGAGCCTTTCTCTTAATTTCTGCACCCAATCTAACATAATCTTCCAATCCATTAGCCTCCTCTGAGCCCACATTGTCTTTACCTTTCACAACCTCACTTTCACATGCTGGTGTTTCTGGCTCACTGTCTTTGTCATGCTGGCACTGTAAAATCAGACATTGTCACGCAGCTTCCCAAAATGTCAGTTTATGACCTTAACACCTGCATGCACTATCCCCTCTATGAGGAAGGCTATTTTCATACATTTTCATGAACAAATTCATTGGGGCTTTTTGATAATTCTAATCTTAAATTAACATTCCTTGTTCCTTTTTTTCATAGGATGCAACCACAACAGGCCTGCAAGTCTGGAGGTGACTGTAGCGAACAAGACCGGTTAATTACAGGGCTGCCACAATGGCCTTTAAAGCAGTTCTATTGTCTCTTTTATTTATCCAACCTGATTCATTTTGCAATTTAGAATATTTCTTTTGCAGCTTGACTGTGCTTTGTGCAACTGATGTAAAGGGGGAAAAAACTAAATAAAGAATATTGGGGTCTCAGATTTTTTTGTGGTAGACAGCAAACTCGTTTTGTCAGGTCACTTTCATATTTTGAAGTAACTTATTGTCAAAGTATATGTTTTGATACATCTGTTTCCCACGTGTCATTTTCAGGATTATTCACAAGTCTACATGGAGAGAAATAGCCTACTGTAACTCTGAAGTATTTATTTATCTTAGAAAAAATAGGCAACACTTCTGCAGAGAGTTGTCCATCCTGAATTGTGCCTTTAAGTGACTGGTGGCAGGCCTACTTCATTCCAGGTACAATGTGCTGTCAAGCATCCAATTCTGTTACATCTAAACCAAATATTGGACTTTTTTTAGTGGATTTGTTTGTTTTACCAGGTTTGCTTATTTAAATTCATTAACGTTACTTTATACTTAATGAAACTTTATTATTTTTCCGCACAAGGCAGATATAATTTCTATGCAGATTATTGTTCGACTATTGTTATCATTTTGATGGAAAATCACTCAATGTGGATAAAGTTGACATTGTTTCCAACATTAAACGTATTTTTTTTTACGATTTGG
The DNA here is from genome assembly GCF_947650265.1 of Symphodus melops. Taxonomy (NCBI): domain Eukaryota; kingdom Metazoa; phylum Chordata; class Actinopteri; order Labriformes; family Labridae; genus Symphodus; species Symphodus melops. The sequence goes on along the minus strand of NC_136696.1, from coordinate 13,759,415 downwards.
TTTTGTGTATTTTATATGTTGGAGAATAAAATGAGATGATCATCACTTCAAACTAACATAATGCTGTTCTGATGGAACAAAGCACTGCGGGGGAAAACATTTGTTGTAGAATAAACATTCCCATCTAAGCATACGTTCATAGTTGTCGGTTCTTAATTCCCGTGATTATAAAGTACCTACACTTCTATGCATTGTTGTGTTGTTCTGGTGCAATTGGAGGGAAGAGTAAATTAAAGGTACACTCCATTGTACAGATTTTGTTGCCAGACTTCTCAGCTCATTAAAGGGGATGTCAAAGCCACCACCGTGCAAGCCGAGGACCCTTTGAGATCCTACAGATGTCCTGTCTGTATTATAAATCTTTAATTAGTTTAAAAAGACAAACATTGGTTGTATGCATATTATTATCTAAATACATGCTATATAATTTGACAGCTCGAGTATTTGTCACATGACATTTTGAGTTAGGAGATAACTAGACGTTATTTTTCGTCAGGCATTCTCAGAGGACGCCCAGTTCTAGCCCCAATGCATTCTGGTGCCTTCCCCGCTCTTCTGTAGGGATCCACCGCTAACGTGAAGCTGGTAAGGATAAACTGGTCAGAGCAATTAAAGGGGAAATGTTGCAAGAATATAACTCCGCTTTGGCCCTAAAATAGCATTTAGGGCAATTGTAAACACTTGTTATACACCATATCAATATAAACTTTGCACTAGTTGCATGTTTAGGGTTGTTTTATTGATACGAACGCTGATGTTGCACACATCGCATGGCGCAGGACAGGAAAGGGTTAATTTTTTCCGCCGCCGACATTTTTATTCGGCGCTCTTCGGCAACTTTTTAACTTACATGTGCACCCACCTGGCGCAGTGTTTTACTACTATGTATCCCATTTAAGCAACGTCATGCACAGTTTGTGTTTAAACACTGGTAGTGGACTGGGACAGACGGGGGTCTTTGTTGCACACACTGAGCTGCTTATGTCTATCATGTCATGAATGGATCAGCGTTTGCAAGCAAGAGCTAGCATTGAAACAAATACTAGAGTTACATCTAAAACAATGTAAAAATAAATAAATAAAAGATGTCACTGTAAGTGCACAGTTCTCCAAGTTGTTTAATACTTTGTGTTTATTGTTCAAACAGATGAGTTTATCTGCACTTTTAATGTTAGCCAGTTTCTAGGTTCAATAAACTTGGCAGCATTTTGTTTCTTGAACACTCCCACTGTGTTTTTGTGCCCTTTTGTGATTGATAATTTTTTTCAAAGAGCAATAAGGGGTTCATATGCAGCAATTTACTGTAAAGACTTACCTTACTGTTAGACAAGCGTGCGTTTTTGTTTTTTTTACTTTGGGGTCCCATTAATTTTATTTGTGCTGAAAGTGAAAATAGCAGCAACGATCCGCGATGCTTAATGGGAGTCTGTGTTGTCAGTTGTGTGTCACTGGCTAAGCGTTGGGATGTGCTGTTTATTTATTTATTTTAAATCAAATTAATCAGTCACATAGAGAAACGATGGAGCAATTCATTTGCAAGATCAAAGAAGATTGAGGATTTCCTATATAATTTTAGACTGAATAACTGAATTGAAACTAATTTCTTGTTTTTAGTGTTTTGTGCAGTTAAAACACTGAAAAGGAATTGGAGTGTTTTTTCTATTTTTTCTATTGTTAAAAAATCCCATTTGTTCAATCAAAATAATTGTTGTTTAATACAAGCGGTCTGACACAATCTATAAAACCCATAATGAGCTACTTAAAACCAGAATTAACTTTTGTTCTGTTGCTGAGGATTGAAGTGATTGAGCTCATTTCTAACTGCATTACGCAGTAAGAAATTAGCTCCGTTATGCATAAATGATGTAAGTAATGGAGTTTGATGACAGGTTATATTTGATCATTTAAAGGCTGTGCTTTTGTTTTTAACATTTTTATATCCAAACAGCATCTCTAATCAACATTGTAATGTTTCTGTGCTGTTCATTGATGTGTTTCTAGTGGTGAGGGCCCAGACTTTCTTCAGTCATGTCGGTGAGGGAGTCCTTTAACCCTGAAAGCTATGAGCTGGACAAAAACTTTAGGCTCACACGCTTTGCAGAACTCAAGGGCACAGGCTGCAAGGTTGGTTCTTCTTTTTACATTTGAATGCATTATTGTCTTTGTATTGCTAATTTGATAAGTTAATATTCATTCGGTGTAGAAATGTGGCATGAAAATAATGATTCCAAATGTTGTCATTGTTTTCTGTCACAGGTACCTCAAGAGGTGTTACAGAAGCTGCTAGAAACCCTGCAGGAGAACCACTACCAGGAGGATGAACAGTTTCTGGGGGCAGTTATGCCTCGATTAGGTAATTATGATCTGCATGTAGCACTATTAAGTGCATGTTGCTTTGAAAGTCAACAATAAACATTAGACCACAAGGACAATTATTACGACATCCAATGTTATCGTACATAGCATTAGCTTAGGTAAGAGAAATAAGTTATTATAAATGAATGCCTTCATGTGATGCTCCTTAAGGTGTGACGGGAAATCTACTTTGCAGTTGAAACCAGTTTTTTTCAGTGGCACTATAAAAAACATAGTTTCTGCAAATGAGATTTTTTTTAACTTTCCTTCCACAATGATGTAGTGCTGTTGATTGATAATTCTCAAACCCAACATTTCTGAGGGTGGAGACTTTGATCAGGGAAACAAGTACTACAAAACAAGGCTAAAAACATCTTAAAATTTGATCCGTTAATCAAAAAAATCTAGCAAAGAATCAATGCTTTCTCATTTAGCATGTTTCCATTTGACCTTGTTAATAGAGACTATAGTATTGCAGTAGTGCTTTATCATTCTTCTATGTTGTGAGAAGAAGCTAAGCTAGCTAACTGCTACCATTTACTTTTGATTCAAGAGGGACAGGTGTTGTGCAAAATTGAAGATAGATGTAGAAACTGTAAGTTAAAGCTTATATGTACTCTTGGATATATGTTTATGTATTGTACCTCATATAATTAATGCAATACTGAACAATTAAATCACTCATCACGTGTGTTCTTACATTTTGCCGCCTAAAATGTATATATATATTTTTTTTTTAAACCCGAATTGCCACATAGTCAAACCGAAGCATCAGACTTGAAATGGGCTGTTAGAGTAAACACAGGAAAGTCATTTGATAATTAGTTTTTCTGTTTAAGCCAAACTCTGCACAACCTAATGATGCCTTATGTCCCTTTAAAGACTGCATATGCACAGTTACATATTACAACATAGAGGGTTTCATAATTTGACTGTTGTTTTGTTTTTGAAGGCATAGGCATGGACACATGTGTGATTCCCCTCAGACATGGAGGCCTTTCTCTGGTCCAAACGACAGACTACATCTACCCCATTGTAGACGACCCCTACATGATGGTATGATTCAGATTTTTTTTTAATGAATATTACTTTGGTCTCAAAGGGATCCAATTGTTTTTACATTCAAGTGCCCATTGAACAGATGCCCAAATGATTGTTCTTTGTTTATCTTTCGTTTTGAGTCTATTGTTGATCTACTTTACTACTAAACACTTCATGCACTAAATTACCAGTATTTTTATGCTGTAGGGAAGAATTGCTTGTGCCAACGTTCTAAGTGACCTGTATGCGATGGGAGTTACAGAGTGTGACAACATGCTGATGCTTCTCGGAGTCAGCAACAAAATGTCAGAGAAGGTGAGCTTCATGTCATATTCATGTTTGACTCTTCATCATAATCTGAAAGTGCAAAGCATTTTAGGTAAGAACTTTTCAGAATGATATCTTCATTATGTCGTGCCCTGGGTCTTTACAGGAGAGAGATAAAGTAATGCCACTGGTCATCCAGGGATTCAAAGATGCGTCAGAGGAGGCAGGCACATCTGTAACAGGAGGACAAACAGTGCTTAACCCATGGGTGGTGATGGGAGGGGTTGCAACAACAGTCTGCCAGCCAAACGAATTTATCATGTATGTTAGGATTTTCTACTTTATATTTTCTTCCTTATTATGTTTGTGCTTCTCAATTTGTCTTCCAAGAATGTGTCATTGTTATCACATGTTGATCAGATAATTTTGACGGTCGTGTTTCTCTAAGGCCTGACAATGCAGTACCAGGAGACGTGTTGGTGTTGACCAAGCCTCTTGGAACACAAGTGGCCGTTGCAGTACACCAGTGGCTCGATATTGTAAGGTTTTCTACTCACACATGATTTGTCCCAGAAATGTTTTGATTTATATATACTCATACCATCAGCCTGTATACTTTTTTCCCATCTCTTAGCCTGAGAAGTGGAACAAGATCAAACTGGTGGTAACTCAGGAAGATGTCGAGCTGGCATACCATGAGGCCATGATGAACATGGCTCGACTCAATAGGACAGGTATTATGCTCTTTGTGTGTCCTAATAATTGATTTACTTACTCTATTAGCTGTCAGGCTTCTAGCTGTTGAATGGAGACTTTTTTTTATTTGTTTAAATGGCAGCAGCCTCTGTAGCAGCAAGGCTATATTGCACCCTCACTGGCTGAGTAGCATGGAGCATGCTGAGAGTCTGAGACACACTGACATATATTCAGCGCAAAAGCGCGCACACACACACGTGCGCCCCTTTTAACTTATAGTGCATCAGCACTCAGTTGATGTGTGATCCATCAACTGAGCGAGCCTGGGTCTCTACCCCTAATCGGAAACATGTGATCAGGTCAAACGTTTGGTTTGACTTTTCTCCGTTCATCCTCACCGGGTCTGCAGCGAATATAACGATGGAAACGTCCACTAAAAGTTGCTGTAGTCTGTGAACGTCTCCTCTTAGACTCTGTGAAACAGTGCTGAGTTATAAACACTGCAGATATAGTGCATTCTAAATGCACGCGCAGCAGGAGCAGTCAGAGATACACACGTCTAATAATGAACAGGCTGGTTATATGAAGGGTCAAATGTTGTCAGAGATAAATCAAGAGAAAACTTGTTTTGTGGAAGAATAATGTTATATTCTCTGAGGGATTTTAGTTTTTAGTCTGTAATGTTGTAGTGCTGGGGAGGGGGAGGGGGTTCTGGTGTCTATCTATTTAAAAAATAAAGGCCAGCAAATATATATTTCCTGATCTGACAAAATTATTAAATCGGTGACTTAAATCTGTGATTTATTCTTTCTCAGTTGAATGTACTGTAAAAGATGTGTATGTGACACAAAACCAGAATTTGTCATTTCGGCTGTTAAGATGTACGTTTGGCCGGTGAATTTTTTCATCTACCCGCCACCTTGACCGGTCAAAAAGTTAATTTTCGGACCCTGTCAGCAGCTGTAGAGCAGAGGCGATTGGTTGTAACAAGCTGTTGTGGAGACCAAACCTTTACTAACAAGCAGGTTTGTCGCCTTGCTCGCCCAAATGAGCGTGAGAGAAACCGATTAAGAGGTGCAATAGTGTTTTCAGGAAAAAATAAAGGAATCTTTTTTTAGTCATAATTTTTCTTCTGTCTCATTTTGTAAAATAAATCGTGAAAGAATCTTTTCGTGAATTGTATCAGGAGTTGAGTTATTCGTTACATCCCTATCTACTGTATAGTTTATATTTTACAGTACTACTTGCAATGTATTAAGCCTTGTATTAACAAAACCCAGGATGTATAGCGATAAGTGTTTTTGTTTTATGATTCAGAATTTAATAAAGGTTTTGTTTTGTTGACATTGAAATGTTCAAATCTGTAATATTATTCGGCACACTCATTCAACTTAATCATTTAGATCCCTTCTTTAAATCCATCTCATTCTCTGTGGGTCCTCTACAGCCGCTGGTCTAATGCACACCTTCAACGCTCACGCAGCGACAGACATCACAGGGTTTGGCATCCTCGGACACGCACAGACGCTTGCAAGGCAACAACGAAGTGAAGTGTCATTCGTTATCCATAACCTCCCAGTGCTCGCCAAGATGGCTGCTGTTTCTAAGGCCTGTGGAAACATGTTTGGACTCATGCATGGAACCTGCCCAGAAACGTCAGGTATGTTTTTGCATGAATACACGAGGCTTTTTTTTCTGAAGCCTTTTTATGGCACTTAAGTAGAGTAATCTTCAAAAACAGATTTACAGGTGATCAAAACAAATTAAAAGAAATGGTATAGATCTAGAAAGTAAAGCTTTTTCAGTGAATGAAGCTACATCGTCCATGATGGAGTCTCTTGTGGTCTTTTTTGGTTAGAATGAAGAACCGAGAACCACAATAGGTGGGGACTGTCATTGGATCAGTATTAACTCGGGAAAAGGTTAAGAGGAAAAAATGAGCATGACAGTTAGAATGATATAATTTATTACCCCCAGTGATTACTCCCGAGAACTTGGTATTGGTTTCACTGCAAATTCAAAATCTCATGTAAGCCCTTTGTGACAAAATCCCCTTCTGTTACAGGAGGCCTGCTTATCTGTCTGCCTCGGGAGCAGGCTGCACGTTTCTGTGCAGAGATCAAATCCCCAAAATACGGCGAGGGCCACCAAGCATGGATCATCGGGATTGTAGAGAAAGGAAACCGCACTGCTCGCATCATTGACAAACCCCGGATCATAGAGGTGGCACCACAAGCAGCCACGCAGAATGTCAACCCGACTCCTGGTGCAACCTCTTAATCCCCCCCCCCACACACACTTTGCTGCATCAAAACCGGAACCCAGAAGATCTGATTTTAGATTCATAAACTGCAAAAACATCCTAGAGTGTTGAAATATATACACAAAGTAGTACTTGCACAGAAAAGACTGTGTTGATGTGTATCCACGTGAAAAACAGCCCCACACAGTGGCTCAAAGGGGCATGACATCTCTAAGTGGACTCTACCTGCATTATCCACATGAAAAAAATAGAGCATACTTAAAATCCATTTGCCTTTTGTGTCTGTTTCATTGTTTTGTTTTATCTGCGTGAATGCCAGGCAGCTTCCGAGTAGAGAGTGCTGTTGATACATTCAGACATACGGTTGATTCAATTTGAATCCTAGGAAGTCTGTTGTCTGTTGCCTCTTTGGGTCTTTTAGAATCTGCTCTCATCCAGCAAGTGACCTGTGTAACGTTGTTTTTGTTTGTCCATTCACTTTGTACAGTTAAAAAGCTTAGTTTTAGGTAATTGATGTAACTGATGCCTTGAAAGAAACTGAGTGAGACCGGAATGGTTTGTTTTTTATTACTTTGACTTTTTGTATTGCCCCCTCCTAAACTAATAAATATTCAAATAGAAGATTGTGTTTGTTTGCACCATGGGTGCTGCATTCGTGAACACAGCCAGATGTGACAATATATCTTTTTACAACAGTAAATGCACATTGGGTTTTTTTGGGGTTTTTTCTCCACCTCAGAAATGATGGCCAAGTCAGTCCTCAAGTTATTTGTAGTACATGTAGTAGGAGCATTACAGGAGGAGCGCCTAAAAAAAAAAATCAACTTAAAATCTCCCCACTGATGAGGGAAAACAAGACATTTTGATGTGACGTTTCAAAATGAAAAGCTATCTGAAATATGGAACTTAAAGTACTGTATATTAAAGGCTTATTTCTATTTAGATGATTAAAATTAAATCATCTGCTACCAGAGACCCACTCTGTTAAGATTGGTATTTGACCACCTCACAGTGTTATTTATCAGACAGCAAGACAGTCTGTTCTGTTCTGTTATCTGAAAAATAAGCAATATTTAAGGTTTATTCTTATTTTCTCCATTTCATTTTTTTAAATGTCATATGTCCATCCATCCATTTTCCACCACTTATCCAGTGCCGGGTCACGGGGGCAGGAGTCTTAGCAGAGATGCCCAGACTTCCCTCACCCCAGACACTTCCTCCAGCTATTCCGGTGGGACCCCAAGGCATTCCCAGGCCAGCCAAGAGACAGTCTCTCCATCGTGTCCTAGCTGGGAGACAATAGAGGAAAAGCAAGTTCATGTTAATTTTAAAATTTTTATAGCTCAAGTTTTGATTTATAATAATGCAGGTAGGAGAGACAAGCCCATTTCTCCAAGATCATTTTAGATATTCAAAATAATCATAAGTGCTTTTTTCAACCATCAACAGAATTTTAAATCCCTCACCTTTTAGTACAGAAATTAACAACTTTTAAATGCGTAGAATTTGCCCACTTCTTAAAGAAAAAGTGGTCTCTATCAGAGAGAATATTTGAACTCCAGTAGGTCACACTCCCAGGGATCGCCCCGCACATCGGCCTCAAGAAACAATGTCATCCTTTGTGATGACTCAAAATGACATCGGTGATGTGGTCAATTCGATTAAGTCTCCCTCATGTGCAATGGATTGAATCCCCACAACTGTCTTCAAGTCCTGTTTTCATATTCTCTCAAAAGAAGTTACAAGGATTATTAACACCTCTATTAGCTCAGGCATTTTCTTTACATCTTTTAAAACCTCCTTAGTATAACCTCTCCTAAAAAAACCCAAATCTTAACCCCTGTAAGCTGAATGAATACAGGCCAATTTCCAACCTACCCTTTTTAAGCAAAATTTCAGAGAAAATTGTTTTTAATCAACTGCTCGTTCATTGATAAGAATGATTGTAGATAGCAGTCGTCCTGCTTTTAGACCTCAGTGCAGCATTCAACACATTTTAATCAACAGACAGAAATTGAGCCCCGTTTCCACCGAGCGGTCCGGCTCGGTTCGTCTCGGTACGGTGCGCATTTTGCTGCGTTTCCATAGACTAATCCCCGGAAAGATTCCCAAATAACCGATCCATACCGTCCCACTTTGTAGGACCCTTCCGTTGGGGTGCCATGAAAGTTGAGCCCATAGACATTATATGAATTGAATGTGCAAAAGTCCCACGTTTGTCCGTGAACAGTGCAGCAATGTAAATCCAAGCAACAGTCCCGGTGAAATCCAAAAGCAGTCCTGCTGTGTGTAGAACCGAGTACACGGCCACTAGACCACACTGGGTGGATCCCAAGTCCCTTATTTGCAGTCTCGTCGGTCCTCGGCCGAACCGGAAGTAGTTCCAAAGCCGCCATGTTGAGGATCGTCCCAAAGCTCTTATAGCGAACGGAGGAGAGAGGATCGAGGAGCGAGGAGGCTGATCCGAGGAGCGATGACCGAGGAGACACGAGAGCCGACTTCACGGAAGTCTTTTCACTGACAGACACGCCCCCTTCTCGTATATCACTCATTGATTGGACGCTGCACAGGATCAGAATTCAGTTAAACTTCTCAACATGAGCAGAGTTTAATACCAGAGAAAAGACGGACATTAAAAAGACATTAAATGGAGCGTCGGACATTTAAACAGATGATGAACATCAGTGAGTTTGTAAAGAGTCGGTCTGTGATGAGCTGGGATTAAAAAGAGTCTGACATGAAGATTATCAACCAGATATGAAGCTCTATAACTTCTATCAAATCAATACATCCTTCATGTTCTGTTCATCATCCCTCAGACTGTTTGAATGTCTGAAGATGATGAGGATGACAGTTTGATGAAGAGGGAGTCCGTTTTATATTCTTACTTATTTATCTTCACAAAGTTTCATCATTTAGATTCTAATTTTCAATATTCCTGACACATAAATATCTGTTTATAAAATACAGAGTTCGTTGTCTAAATACAGGCTAGGTTAAGTCAAAACTGTATTATAATAATAAATAGACAATTCAAAATGAAATCTTCTAGTCAGTAGAAACTGTCCTTTTGGTTATGAGTAGACAGCAAGTTGTTCTTCAGGTGTTTGTTATCAGGTAAAGACGAAACACTAACTGTGTATTTGATGAGAAATAATACAGCGTGTGTGTGTTTGATTAGATATAATACTGTACGTCTTTGTGTTGACATAAACAGCTGTTAGGCTGTGAAGTGGCTAAATATTCCTTCAAGTATCAGTAGAATTTTCTTTACATATTAATACAATCAACCACTCCAGATGGGAAGAACGAGTCCCTACGCGTGTGTATTATTTTACATGATGGTAGAAAACAGTGCGTTCGCCCCGTCTTTATTTTTAACACAGACAGCAACAGGCCAACGCATTATACAGAGTTTTCACTCCACAAGTTGCGCTAGAGCTCCACCTACTGGCTCGCACACACTCCTCTCCCAGACACATTATTAAATGTAAATTAAAACAATAATAATCTAAATCTCAATTCAAATAGCAAAAAATAGAAAATGGCACTAACAGGCTGATTGACAGCTGAACGTGATCAGCTGATGTTGCGTCATGTTACGCTCGAGGAAACAACATTTCATGTGTCTTAAAGCTGATTTACTCTGTCTTCTCTCCTCTCCTTCGTTTCCTCCGTGCATCTCTGTTGGGCGGGACTAAGACGCAAGTGGAGGAGACAACTTGGAGGACACTCGGTGCAAATAAGACACTTGAGATCTAGCCAAAGCCTCCAAAATCGGGGAAAGGAAGGCTGCATTCGAAGGAACCGCTGAATTGGGACAGCACTTGTCGCGCCAGTGTGACGTAATCGGTCTTAAAATGCAGCCCACAAAGGCTGCAACCTCCGGAATGGGAACTGGAGGAGACCAGACTTCAACTTGAGGAGAGTCAGGAGCTGTCCTCCAATCTGGCAGCACAAGAGCCGACCAATGAGAACCTGCAGAAAAAGGTAGAGGACCTCCAAAAACAAGAGGAGGCCCAACAGTTGAGGGCTGAGAGCCTCCAGAAGGAACTGGAGGAGATCAGGCTTCAACTTGAGGAGAGTCTGGAGCTGTCCTCCGAACTGGCAGCACAAGAGGCGACCAATGAGAACATGCAGAAAAAGGTAGAGGACCTCCAAAAACAAGAGGAGGCCCAACGGTTGAGGGCTGAGAGCCTCCAGAAGGAACTGGAGGAGATCAGACTTCAACATGAGGAGAGTCTGGAGCTGTCTGCTAAACCGGTAGCAGAGGAGGAAAAACTGTGCAAGCAGGAGAAGATCTCTACATGGAGGAAGATCAAGAAGGCCTTCACTCCAAGTTGTTGCCGCCAATACAAGCATCTGAAAAAAACAGATTCTGCTCCATATGTGACCACCTCAGCCTCTCCATCATCTCCCCAACCTCCAGCTGCCCCGACACACTGGCTGCAGCAGGCCAAGCAGGCACAGTGGGGACATGTAGAGTCCTGACAGTCTGAAGCCGGCTGGTTTCTGCCCGTCAGGACTTGACGTGTTCACACTGGGTCTGCGTGGGGTTTTTTCTCTGGGACGCTCCGGTTTAATCCCACACATAAAGTCGGACATAATTAAAGATTTGGCACAAATTTCAATAAAAATTTGAAGAATAATTTCAAAAAGATGTGAAATAAGCATTCTTTCTATATTTTAACAAAAGTCTCTAAATGCATTTTGAACAAAACAAAGTACACAATGTGAACCACAAGGTTGTTACATTTATGTGAACTTTGTTCAGAAAACATCTTTGGAAGCTGAACTTTGTTTAAATACTCCAAAAAACTGTGTGGATGGAGACATGAGCTAATCACTATTCAGTCCCTTCAGGAAGTCGCAATGTTGCGATTGCAACAATTCCACAATTTCACTCTATTGTCTTTGACACTTAATACTAATCTGCTCCTCAATAGTTGGTTACTTTAATGACAATCACCCTAATCACTCCTGGTTTCACCTTATTGTTTTGGACACTTAATGCTAATCACTGCTCCTTTATGTTGCTGAGCATTTTAATGGCCCAGTCTGCATCCCTAACTGTCTGCATTGACTGTTTAATGATTGTACTCACAACTCTGGCACTACCTCAAACACCACTGTACATGCACATGTAACTAGTTTCTAGAAGGTCAGCACTTTTGTTTCTAAGGCTCTTTAACTGTTTACAGGTCTCTATTAACCAGCACATGTTTTTCTCTCCTTCAAAGGCTATGTACATTTATGCTATATAAATTTAAGTCCAATGCTAATGCTAACTGCACAGGTTTATCTTGTAATTATGTTTACTCTTAGTCACATAGGGGCTCCTAAATCTTTTTAGGGGGATTATTGTATAGAGAGGGGAGGGGGGACAGCGGGTGTGTATTGTAACTAATGTCTTTTGTCCTCGGGATCAATAAAGTATCTATCTATCTATCTATCTATCTATCTATCTATCTATCTATCTATCTATCTATCTATCTATCTATCTATCTATCTATCTATCTATCTATCTATCTATCTATCTATCTATCTATCTATCTATCTATCTATCTATCTATAACTGTCCTTTTTGTTATGAGTAGACAGCAGGTTGTTCTTCAGGTGTTTGTTATCAGGTAAAGAGACGAAACACTGTAAATGTGTATTTGATGAGAAATAATACAGTGTGTGTGTTTGATTAGAAATAATACAGTGCATCTTTGTGTTGACATAAACAGCTGTTAGGCTGATTGACAGCTGAACGTGATCAGCTGATGTTGTGTCATGTGACGCTGTCGAGGAAACAACGTTTCATGTGTCTTAAAGCGGATTTACTCTGTCTTCTCTCCTCAGCTTCGTTTCCTCCGTGCATCTCTGTTTGGTGGGACTAAGACGCAAGTGGAGGAGACAACTTGGAGGACACTCGGTGCAAATAAGACACTTGAGATCCAGCCACTATCCCCTGTCTGTCTGCTCCTCCTGTGTCTCCTCCCCCGGTCTAGATTTGCAGCAGGTGTGGTTTCCAGGTGCAGCTCATCATCAATTAGCGTCCGTATATAAGCCGACTCTCTCTTCCTCGTGTTTTTTCCCTGCAGCTCCCTGCAAGACCTCACCTACTCCTTCATCTGCCTGTCGACCTGTCGTCTGCTGTTTGTCAGATCTGTATTCACCACACATGTTCTGGATATTGGATTTCACCGGGCCCGGATTTAACAGGGCCCAGACAATATTAACCAGGACCCAGCTGGGCCGCCCAGATGGGGCCTATTCACCAGCCCATATCTGAGCCACATGGACCCCGCATGGTTGTGTTGACAGGGTCTACTGCCCACCTACTGCCCATGTGGGGCCCAACAACGAAGCCCACTCTAAGCACATGCCCACCCAAAGCCCAAGTGAGGCCCATATGGGCCCCAACTGTACGTGTTTGCTTGGCCATCACGTGACCACATGGTGCATTGTCCCACTCCAACATTTTTTCTCTCTTACACATACACACACGTGCCAGGCAGAGAATGATGTTCTGCTTGTCATTAGGATAGATCCCCCCCGATGGGGTCAGGACCCTGGTGGTGGAGAACTGATGATTTGATGAGACTGAGTGGGAGAAGAATTGATAGAAGATAACTCTTCTATCAAAGGGAGGGAAAACGAGGGAGGAACGCTGTGCCATTGGTTAGATGAGGTCTGCTGACAGGACAGCTGATTAACCCTCAGACAGCACAAACTGACAGCTCGAGCGGAATGACAGCGGAAATGAGATAGCATGAAATAGGTTGACTGAGAAAGACCTGAATTGTGGATCACTTAAAGTTTCAAAGCGGCAGAGAAGGAAGAAGTGGTTGATGGTATCAAATGCTGCACTTAGGTCCAGGATGAGGATTTTGAGGTTTCCATCAGGGAAGGAGAGAAGGTCCTCAGCAAACACAGACAGTTGTGGCCCACATGGGCCTCACTTGGGCTGGTTGGGCTTTGAGTGGGCATGGGCTTAGAGTGGGCTTCGTTGTTCGGCCCCACATGGGCAGTAGGTGGGCAGTAGACCCTGTCAACACACCTATGCGGGGCCAATGTGGGTCAGATATGACCCACATGGGGCCCAGCTAGTTTGGGCCCCAGATGGGAGAAACCTGGGTTGCCCATGTGGGTCTAAGCTAGGGCCCATGTATTGCCTACCTTGAGCCCATCTGGGCTTGCCCACATGGGGCCACCATGGAACCCCACAAAATTAACCGGGACCCAGCTGGGCTGCCCAGATGGGGCCCCTTCACCAGCCCATATCTGACCCACATGTGCCCCGCATGGGTGTGTTGACACGGGGTCGACACTGAACACAGGTCTTCAAGCCTGATTTAGTGTCTCTGGCAGAACCGAGATAAGCTGTCTCAACATGACCTATACTTTTTCAGCATCTGAACACTACAGATTTGTGCTCATGTGTGTACATAATTTGTGTTTGTGTTAGTTATGAAGAGAGTAGAGAAGAAACAATGTACATCTGAAGAGGCTGGATCACAGTCTGAAACTTGCACACAAATTGGGAATACTTAACTACACTACCAGAAGCCAGTGGCCGGATTTATGTTAGATGGTGTTTACACTGGTGTTACAAACTATAATGCTAAAGTTCACAGAGAAAACACATGGGACACAGCGGCCCAAAACAAGAAAACAAAAATAGGTTTTACTCTCGTAAAAAAAACAAAAACGCAGTAGTCAAAAATAGTACATATCACAGTTTCACATTATTAAGTCAGTTATTCAACACTCTCTCGAAAGCTAAATGCCCAGACCTAATTAAGCCTCACTAGTAAACCATATGTCCCTGGTTATTGAGAGGAAAGGTCTGACAATCAAACTAGATCGCCAGTCTGTTTCCGTGTATAATAGAGGATAAACAGGGTCGGTGTGTTCTCGGTCGAGCGAGGCGATCTTCGTGGATGTTCTGTTCTTTGCAGGACGGAATGAGACGCAATCTTTGCAGTCTCTAAATACCATCTTCATTTCAGTATATGAAAAAGACGGTCTCCGAGAAGTTCCGTTGAGATGTGTTCAATGGATGACCCTAGCTCGGGATTCCGAACACAGCCCTTTTTTGGGGACTAAGGTTGCCTGGTTGCTTGTACGCCTGAGAGTATCTGCAAAGCATGCTGGGAGTAAGAGTCTTCTGACCTGTTTACCAGTTAGATAACTACCAATCATGGTTCTCCAAAGGGACGCAGGCCTGAGTTTCGTCTGGCATTCTAGTTGGTTTATTACCAATTCCAGTTATAGACAACTTGTTAATAACCAATATCATAAAGATGAAGAGAAGATTAAAGGCAATTTTTAAGGAAAACTGTCCCTTGAATGCAATTACCACATTGGTGGACTACCCGGATTTATCAGTGGAGTGGGCAGGGCCTAACTTTAAACAGTGGCAGAAAGCAGGCTTAAAAAAGTTACATGATCTTTCAGTAATGGAATCTTTAAAACTTTACAAATATCTACAAGTCAGGCACAATTTATTGAAGAAGGCAAAAACCTTCAATATAGTGGTTCGCATGCTAGGAAGATTTTTCTTGGATCATACAAAAAAAATTAACATTTTGTATCAAGGTTTTACACTCAGTTACAGAGTTTGGATTTGGATCAACTTGCTCCCTTAAGAACATCATGGTTGATGGTGCTGAAGGTAGGCAATAGATAATGCATGGGAAGAATTTCTGATGTTACCCCTCAAGATTTCGATCTGTAATAGACACAAAGAGATGCAGTACAATATCTTGCATATCTCCATATGTTTATAGTAAAATCACAACAGGAGCTTCCCTAATTTGTTCCAAATGCAAAGTTAATACCGGGACTATAATGCAATGTCTTTGGGAGTGTGAAAATTATTTTGGAAGGCAGTATGTGAAGAAATAGGCATGGTGATAGGAAAACAACTGCCTCCTGGCCCACTTCTTTGCTTCCTACAGTGGGAAGTCTACCAAGCCCTGTGAAGGACCATATCCAACTTCTTTTAATGTTGGCTAGGAAGGCTATAATGACAACATGGGTTGTGGATGAATCCAGAACTGTTCACTTGTGGAAAACTGATATCTGATGGGGGGTTTTTTTAAGAAAATGGAGAAGTCTTTCAGGCTGATCAGGTACCTACACCGGACATGGCGTGTAATAGTGGTCACATGATTCAAAAGATTTATTATTTGTTGTCTCCACAGTAGGCCTAGTTGTTGAGGTAATTACAACTTTGAATGAAATGCTAAAACGGTTGATGTTTGAGATAAATGTTGAAGTCCTTTGATTTATAACAATAAATGTTTTTGTTAGAAGACATCCCTGTTGAAAAGAATGCCTTTGTGAATCGAACCATGACATGGGGCGTCTCAAAAATCACCCACACCAATGCAGTGAGGTTCACACAAGACAGTTTGTAAATGCAGATTGAACAGTTTGTATATGTAACCAGATCCAAATATGTTTTTAAAAAGATACAGTATATTTGTATATCATATAGCATAGGCCAAGGTGTGGATTTCTGTTACGTAGCCTTAAACAATGTGTGTGTGAATCAGAAGTACATTTCAGAAACATATTATATTTTGTTTCTGGATTCTTTTTAAATATATTTGTTGATTGAGTCATTTATATAAATCACAATACAATACATTTGTGAATGCGGGTCCATTCATGAATATTGATCTTACTCTAGTGCGTTTATTCGTTTATTGTTAATTTATTGGTCGTTTCTCGAGTCCCATATTGTCTTCAATTTTCTAAAAGAAACTTCTGAAAAGTTGCTGTTGCACGTGGCAGGCGTTTTGTGGGAAATGTTTTCGAGACAGACGTTGAAATGCTTCAATTACAAATCGGATCAACATCTTTTGCCTAACCTATAGAAAAGAGGCTCCGCGAGGACAGCGACACCCTGTCTTCCTGTTTCAGCAGCTGTTGTAACTACGACAACCACAGACGCAAACGACTGTGGGCAACGTCGCAAGCTCCACTCCGTCGGACACGCCAGAGCGACTCTTTTCAGTGTTTGGTGAAAACACGTTTTCACTCCTCCTGACTCCCACTCTACTCTTTCTGGCATTTGGCGAATACAAATGATGAAGTTTAAGCCAAACCAGACCAGGACGTATGACGGCGAAGGGTTCAAGAGAAGAGCAGCGTGTCTGTGTTTCAACAGTGAGAAAGAGGACGAGGTAAGACTTGTCTGCAGACCATAAAGTTAAATCGTTCTTCATCAGCGGTCTTCATTGAGGAAAGAGCGTTTTTAATAGACGTTTGTGTTGGCATTTCCCACTTTAATAAGCTGTGCACGAGTTTATGAAAGCCCAACCTGTTATAGTTTACTAACGCAGAAACTGACGCAGTGTGTTGTGCTGAGGTGGACTAACTAAAACAATGTTTTATCAATTAAACTACAAGCTTGCAAACTCTGCACCCCCCCAAAAAACAACAACAACAACAAACAAACAAACAAAAACAAACAAACAAACAAACTCAAAGCCCATTTCATAGAGAAAATGAATCCTCATTGTGTCTTGGCTCTTCAAACTATGCTGGTTTAGTAGTGTTGTTCATTTTCTAACTGTCATTGTGATCACTAATCCTTGCAACACTGGTGCATTTTTAAAAACAATATGCCTTTTGCAACCTTGTTTATGTCTTGTTTCACATTTTGCTCAAATGTTGTTAGTAAGAATGCAAAGGGCTGCTGCAACAGTTGTAGGACATCATTTCACTTCACATTGAGTCTCCACTTGATTATATGCCATTAAGAAAAAGAAGGATTTGAAAATAGTACAAAAAACCCACTTACACACTCAGTAAGAAATGTCAGTGTACCCTTCAATTAATGGAAAGTTTCTTTTGTTGAATATCAAATTGACATTACTTCAAGTTACCTTAAAAAACAGAAATGTGTTTCTAATACAAGAGGTTTTAGTTTAAATTATTTCCACAAACACAGCATGTCTGCCCAGTGACCGAGGCTCTTCTCAGGATCATATGTGATATGAGGACTGAGGTCGTAGGGGCCTGTGTGGGGGTGTGTTACACTGTGTGCTAGTGACCTATCGGTTGCAATTTATAGACACAAGGTGCAGGCACTTGCTGTGCTCTGACAGATTTGCTTTCTTCATGCTGCCACTCTCTCCTCTACCCCATCTCTCTCTCTCTCTCTCTCTCTCTCTCTCTCTCTCTCTCTCTCTCTCTCTATGATTTTCTGTATAGCTGACATACGCTTAAAGTTTACTTTATTACTTTATTTTTTTAAATTTCACTGGACAATAAATAAATGCTCACACAATGCTTGCCGTGCTGGTGCTTTCATTTGACTGCAAGTGTCACACTTCATGAGTAAATTATCCATCCAGTCTGCATGCCAGGTTTACAGCCACTTCCTCGACATTCCACCGGAGTCCATTGCCACAAGGGAGCTTGCATCAAAAATACTAGACAGGATATCTCACATTGGTGGTACTCAGGATAATTATTGTAACATTTATTTTCAACCTTTTAGCACAAGGGGAAACATTAAGTTTTGTTTATTCTCCATATAATTATATCTCCTGTAGCTGGTACATCAAGTCATTTCAGTAATCTAAATCAAGAAGATATATAAGACAGAATTATTCCTTTCCACCAAAGAATGTTTTATTAGTAAAAATCAGAAAAAAAAGAAGCCGTTTGGTTTGATAATCCATTCATACAGAATAATAAACTGTGGGAGATGACAAAATGCAGTTGTGCAAACTTTGAGCATAAGCAGTGCGCACTGAATCCTTGCACATTTACTGCAAATAATATTTCAGGGTCTCCCCTATAATGTCGCTTTAATTATGGTATGTTTTCTATTACAACTCAATAATATTGAACTATTCTTGTCTTATCAGAGACTCTATTGCAACAAACTAAAACGTATGCAGCAAGGTATAGTGCCTTAGCTGAGCTGATAGCTATGCTATTGGATTTGTTTGCAATTCAACTCAAACTGCCTTATTGATATATACCTCTTGGAGGATCAGTCTGGAGCAGCGTGTACAGGAAACACTCTTAGGTGTGGATTTTCTTGAAGCTGCTGCAGACTTACATTTCTTCTTTTCTGAACTGTCACAGAGGTGCGAGTGTGTGCTGGAGCCTGTCCGGGTCATTCACCTCCTCTGCTGAGCTCTTTTGTTGCGTTAGAGAAAGACAACTGCTGATCCAGGGGTTCTGGAGTTCCCACATGATGTTTGTGTGAAAACGTGTGTGCATGTTTGTGTGTGTTGTGTGTATTTGTGTCAGTGAGAAAGCTGGCAGGGCTTCTGCAGAACCAGGGCCTTGCACAAAACGTTTCGAGGGCCCTTTCTTATACTTGCACTTCCTCACACTACATTGATGATTTATCTACAGTGTAACATGTCTATAAGAGATGAAATAATGATAAAGTGACTCTATTTGTAATTAATTTAGGCCACTTTTAAGAGGTCTCTTAATTTTGCCATTTATGGATGTCTGTGCATTCTGCTCTGACTTGTGCCTCAATTAAAAAAAAAAAAAATCCAATGGTGGTTAATATTTTTGAATTGCCTGTGTTCTAAAAGAAGACTTATAAATCAAAGTATGAGATTAGGATACTGCATGAAATGTATGATTATTGCAAACATAATGTGAACTATGCACTTTATTTATATCCTCACAAATCAAAATGGCACAATCAACGTTTCTTCAGGAAACCATTCAGGTAAATATTTATCTCTTCAGGTTTAAGACTGCAGATTTAGTTCAGTGAATGTGATGGCCTGTTGTCCAAGCGTAAATATTGACTGTCATCCAAGTTTAGAAGACAGAGTTTATGGATGCATAGAACAGAGAGGGATAGAATTTTTTTGTGACATCCAAAGGCATTGAAGTGTTGATATGAGAAATCCAGAGGATGTCTGACAGGGGAAAAAAGAAAAGTTGACATAAAGCTTTGTCTGAGATTTCTTAAAAAGTTTGATCCTACTCCTGACCTGCTTGCAAACTGAGTAACAGCCAAGGGTCATACAGTGTGAAGTTTCACTCATCACAATCCCCTCTTTGTAACTGAAACCAGCTTTGACAGCAGTTAAGGATGATGTCAATGGCGGTTTTGCAAATCTGCCATGCTTCCCCTATCAGGTCTCAGTAGCAATGCATACACATCTTAACACCAGTGAACCTCAGCAAGGACAGTTGTGTTTGCACTTTGTGTTAAAATATACAAAAAGATAGATTTTCTGTTTGGGGTTTTTAAGCAATCTTTGCTGAGTGAGAGATATAAAGGGGTTATCCAAAGTGGGAGAGCGTTCTGACTGCACATGTCGGGCAGAATTCAGCGAGCATGCACACATGGCCTTAATGTGGGTCAGTGTGATGCCAGATAGTGTTTAGGGTCAAATGACTGCATCTCCAGAGGGGCACCGCGCTCAAAAAAGACCAAACTGCCTGTTTGAAGTCAGTTACATATAGTGTGTGGCTGTAGGTTGATGTTGTGCTTGTTTACCAACAGATTTTTCACGTTTTAAAGCTCCTCGTGTTTTTAATCTTCAATAAGAAGATTGTTTGTGTATGTTGTGTTTTTATGGCGCACGTGATGGGAGAAATGAGGCACTGCCGTACTCCTTGAGGAACGGTTTCAGAGATGCCTAAATCTTTATTTTAACAGCGTTCAATGTTTAATTTGTGGTTAGCTTTTTTTGTTTTACCATACAGTCTACCTTAAATACGAGGTATTACATGCAGGGGTTAATCGCTTGCAAAAAATGTGGATGGAATAAAAAGACCTGATGTAATGTTGCCTCATGATCATAGGAATAGTTGGTAGGTAGGTAGGCTTTATTTGTCAAATATGCTCCATGTTAAACATACAGCACAGATGAAATTTCAATCTCATCAACCCACAGTGCAAATCTGCAGTACATTAAAAAAACAAAAAAGCATATCAAATAACATAAACATGACAATTAAATAAAAAATAGCAATAAAAAAAATAGCATTACTATAAAAAAACATTTAGCAAAATTCAAAATTCTTAGCAGCAAAACTTAACTGAAGACATTTGAGACAAACAAATAACGAACAACAGACAATCAGCAGACAATCAACAGACGAGGGCACTTGTGAATATTGCACCAGGGAAGCAGTATGTAGTAAAGCTATAGGTTGCTGTGTTGGCCAGCATGCTTTCAGTTTATGCCGAAGTAATGGAGGAACATTTGGCTGAGGGGTGGAAAAGAAATGCCTCTCTGGTTGACTTGTTTGAATAATGTTGTAAAGAGCGTGACATGCAGTCCACACCATGCTCACATTGCACAAAGTAATTGAAGAGACTGGAATGGCATTTAAAATGTTTGCTAAACATCCTGCTGATGGAATAGCACCACATTCAGCCCACCGCAAGACACCTTACAGTAGTGGAGGGACTCTAAACATGGGCATGCAGTTTTTTGGCAACCTTTACTCAGCAGCAAGACACCTGACGAAGGCCTTTCTCTTTGGAAGGTGCTTTTGGTGAGCAGCAGCCGGCATCCAGACCACTGGATTGTACCAGGAGGAGGAATGGAGCCGGAGGAGGAGCCCTGCGGGGCAGCTGTCAGGGAGACCTATGAAGAGGTGAGCTTGAAAACATGAACGTCATAAACCTAAACATGAAGCGATCCAACAAGCTGACCTTGGTGTTTTTGAATGTTTCCACAATCTACTGTACTGTTCTAAGTTTTCTTCTAAAGCTTACTGTATATATCTACGGCAGTGTTGGGGTTATGGTCTATAAATCCATACTAAAGTCTACAGTGGCTCTGGATAGGAATACTCAAAGATGCCCTGTTAATTGCTCTGTGGTTTAGTGAAGCGCTGCTGGTTAGTTGGCCGGCTTATTGGGATTGGAGGGATCTGTGAGGGTTCTGCCTTGGATACTGTTGTGCTGACAGCTTTGAAGTATGGCAATGACATTTGGCAAGGGTTTCCAGTTACCCACATCCTGTGCCTCCCAGACCAAACATGTACCTGAATATGTACGAACTTCAGAATGACGACTGTGGCAGGCTAACAATTTAATCGGCGTGTTTAATATCCTGCTGACGCATTTAACAGATCATGCATGGCTGCATTATTTAACACCCTTGAATTTGCTGTTTTGGCTGAAATGAAGGGTGTGTGTGTGTGTGTGTGTGTGTGTGTGTGTGTGTGTCCATGTTCTATTCTGTTGGTCTAAAGACATGATCGGTGGTTTTGAGTATCTAATTTGTTCACACTTCAAACTTAAATGGAGCTTAAAATCTAAGCACAGCATGCACATATCTTATTTTCTTGAGGATGTTGTTGATGGACACTGTTTTGTTAAAATGAGACACACAAAAGATTGAGACATCCCAGCTAATCTTGCTGGTGTTTAAATGAAAGGCCAAGTGTGAAAATATGTTCCAGAACATTTCTTCTAAGGATGTAGATTTCTCCATCAAGACTGACTGGAATGGATTGAACCCTCCACGACAACGTTGTCTTAACATCCTACATTATTTTGCTAAGCCGCCGCCACCCAACCCCCCCCCTATTTTCTACCCTGCTCCTTATGCCGCGACCCCTACATGTTTGGAACTCTCCATTTGCTTCTAGGCCCTCAGGTTGCAAACCTCTGCTCAAGGATATAGAGATGAGATATAGAGGTTCCCCTGTGAAATTTGGAGGCTAAAATTTCAAACTGTGCCTAAGCAGAAATGGATCTTGACATGTGCACTGCGCACATGTGTGTAAAGCTATATGTCAATGTCTTGTCATCCTGTAACTTAGACTATGATTAGTTCCCTTCATGTTGTCTCACAAGAAAATGTTGACTCTTAATTTGAACCAGGACACACAGTTTCCTGTCATGTAATGACTCAAATGATCATCCTAATTTGTGAGTCATTCTTAAAAAAAGAAAAGAAAAGCTGCACCTTATTCCATGTCGTATTGCCCTGCAGATGTTGCAGCTGTATGAATATGATGCAAATACCTGTTTAACATAGCTAATATGTTTCTGCCATATCACTGCTAACTGAAGTCTAAGATGTACTTAATGAACACTGTCTGCTCCAATAGAAATCTTTTAAATGACTCTTTACTGTTTGGATTTTCAGGCTGGTGTGAAAGGAAAGCTTGGCAGACTACTCGGAATTTTTGAGGTGAGCTTGTCTGTCAGGGAAAAACAGTAATAAATTCTCGCTTTACATCCTACACATTATACAATGCTGTTTAAAATCCTATATCAAATTTACTGGAAACCTTCCTAACATGCCTAGGATGCCTACGTAGGCAGCCTCATGCCTGTGTCTGAGACAGCCAGAGTATCCAGCTGATTTATTTGTGTTTGTGTGTGCTCTATAATAAATTTGACTCTTTACAATATACCTTGCAAGCTTTGCATTGATAAAGGGAAGTGTCTTTTTTTCCAGCACAATCAAGACAGAAAGCACAGAACGTATGTCTACACTCTGATAGTGACGGAGACTCTGGAGGACTGGGAGGACTCTGTCAACATCGGTACGCCTCCATGTTTACGTTTTTCACACAAATGATGTTTCAAGGAATAAGTTGGCCAGGGGCTCGTGGAGATCACTTCTCAGATGGATTTCTTTGATTATTATGTCCACAGACCTTTCTGATGACATGTGTAGACTAGATTTTAGCCAGTGCTGCAAAAGGATTTGAAAGAAATGATGTTTAAATATCATTTATCATAATCAAAATACTGAAAAGATAACCACCTTGTGTTTACTTCATCATCCTTTTGCACTATTCATCACTTCACCAGTCTTGTACATATTAGTTTTTAGTTACTTGTTTATATATTTTTTAATTATTAATATTTAATGTTTAACATACCTGGCCACTAAAGCTGCTTCTGATTTTCTTTCTACTGTCAACATTAACATGAGCAAGTTATCAAAATTAAAAGAGAAACAATTCTATTATCTCTGGACTTTTTAAAAAAAGTTAAGGTGAAATCTGATGACTTGTGATTGCTATTTTCTATTTTTTTCTCCAATGTCTTGTAATTGTATTATTTTACTTTAATGCAGTAGTTAAAGAAGATTCCATGTAATAGTTTATGGTATTCAGAGATTATACGCAGCACAGCGTGTGTAATCTTGAGATCTAACAAATGAATTTGATGTATTTTCTTACGAATAAATGGAGTTAAATATTGGACTGTTATGTCCTGAAATGTTCAAAGACACATTCTTGCCTTTGTTTGTTCTTTTTTACAGCCTGCAATATAGTTTATTAGAAGCAAACCAGTTGAAAGATCTGAACTGCCACAGCTCAATCAAGGCCTGTGGAGGTGTGCTTCAGGGTGTAAACATAAAGTCTCACACTTCCTGTGATTACCGCCGGCCTTGACAAAATGTCTTTCTCGAACAGCCATCATCTTCTTACTGGAAGAAAAGGAAAGGGGATCTTGGGTCTGCAGTAAAGTATAAATAAGTCCCAGCTGACGATTTACAAGAGAGATTATTTGTTTGAAAGGTTTGTGACATGAGGGGTTCTTCTGCAAAACAGAAGTAGGTCAGCAATGTCATTTTCCACTCGGGCTCCAGTAAAGCAAATTGATGGCTGTAAGCACAAGACAACCCCCACAAATTCTATGTGAAGCTAAAAAGGCGATGAGAGTAAGTAAGACACAGAGAAGGACAAGGACCCCAATTTTTCAGAAGGTCACACAAGAAAAAAGGGACTACAATGGATAAGGCTATAACAGGAAATTACATCTAAACAAATAATGACAAGGAGGTCGCGAACAGGTCAACTTGAGACATATCATTCAGTAACATTCAGGAACATAAATTTGAAAGATGAGAGCTCCTTTAGACGTGCTTTTTAGATAGACAGACAGCTCCTGATACTCCGTACAGCAATGTTTCATTCACCATTATTTTAACCTTTCAAAGCCAATCCTCCCTGAAAACCAAAAGGTCACCTGGGTCACATGATTCTTTACTGTTGATTAAGTCTCAAGGGGCACAACACTAACCAATTGCCCTCGTCTTTTATTAATTGTCTTACAGGTAGGAAGAGGAAGTGGTTTAAAGTGGATGAAGCCATCAGAGTGCTCCAAAACCACAAGCCAGACCACGCAGAGTACATACGCACACTTACGGACACCTGTAATCCTAACTGCAGTCCCATGTATAACTCTACCAACAGTAACACCCCAAGCGCCCACGTTTCAGACAACACACTTCACTATGTTGTTTGCTCCAGCGGCTCAGATTTAGTCAACAGATAGGACCATGACCAGCAGCGAGCAGTTCCTCTAAGAAGACTTGAGTCAGACAATAAGAGACTTACTTACTAACAGCCTCGTGGACAGTATGGACTTCCATGAAAAGCATTGTTTCCATTTTCAAGTGGGCTTGTAGAGTGCCAAAAGGTTTTCTAGGTATATTTAAGATTTTTTATGTTTTTTTTTCTTTTTTTAACAAACATCAACAGCTAACATCTCAGTTAAAAAAAGAAGGATTTAATTGTGCTGCTTATCAAATAGAAAGATCCTTTTACTCTAATAACAATGCACCATGTTTTGTGGTATCCTGGATGCCAGCCCTGGCAAGGGTTGGCTTTTAGAGGAAGTCATTTCCCATGAGTGACTCTGTACCAAATAAGGCCCATCTGTGAGTCATTTAGAAAAAGAGTGCGACATTTGTGAATTGTTCCAACTCTTTTTGGGAGTAAAACCGATGTCCACTCTGTGTGCTGAGGCCAAAGTCTTTTGATGCAACAATTGCAAACTATACTAGACCACCTGTAATTAAAGCCTTAAGAGTAAACAGATTGTCATTGCTAATCACTGATAAAATGTGACTAAAGGATTTGTCAAATATCCAAACCAGCCTCAAATAATGAAATGGAGACTAACATAGTTATACCTCAAACATCCTTTTATTTGTACTTTTGTGTCAGTAGAATAAACAGCAAATTGAAACAGTAAGATTTATATCAGCTTCTGTATTTACATAAAACTGGTCAATGTGACAAAGAATAGTGGTATTTAACACTGTAAACACATAGACATCAATGACAATGCATATCTCCTTAAAAAACACAGACTTTTGAAGTGTTTGAAATATTAAGACCTCTTAGTGTCTATGAAATCAAAACCTTGGTTTTAAGGGAAATATGGTGTGTTGATTGTTTCTTTTCAGTGCCTTTATAAAAACAACAATAGTTCTTGCACTGCGCCTGATCAGAGGAATTATGAAAATAAGATATTAGAAAAATGTTGTAAATCTTATCAAAACTCAATAAACAGTACTTATAATGCTTCAAGTGAATTTAGTTATTTGGGGGGAAATACCCCCTCCCAAAATTGGCAAGAGAATAAGACAAGAAGTTATGGTCAGTGTGTCATCAACATCCAAGAAAGGGAGCAAAAGAAAGTGATCAACTCTGTGTATTGACTGTCATTGACATGGAAAATATCATTGTGTAATCATTTATTTTTAGGCTATCCGTGCATGTGTGACTGGAATATTCTGCTATTCATCATCATACTGTAAATAAAACATCAACATAAAAAAAACAGTCATGCCTGCGTTTCACTTTTTTTTTTACCACGAATAAAAAAACATTGCAAGAGTAGTGCATGTGAGTGATCATTTCTTTATTCAGTAAAGATGTTTGCCCCGCTTCAACATCCCCTGCATGACCCGCCCATCCGCCGCCTGAGCCTGAGCCCGAGCCTGATCAGGTGTTCGTTATACAGCGACGTAAACTTGGCATTTGGAAAAACCGATTGGATTTTCTGACAAGACAAACACACACTGGGCCATGTTACGGAGGATACTTCAAATGGTAAGCTTGTGATTCGGAAATGTCAGCCGTGTTGTCTTTTGTGTACTTAAATCGAATCGTTTTCCTTTGGAGCCACAGGCCTTTTTCTGGGTGGAGACGCAACATTTAACACACAGCGTGTGCCGGGTTGAACGGCTTTCTGTTATCGAATGAGGGTTACGCGATAAAGACTACACCCCGCCACTCCGTCTCCACTCAGTGGGCAAATCAAGCGCCCACTTTGTAAGGTTGACATAGCTAGCTTCAAAATGCTAACTGGATTCAGTTGATTGATGCTAGTGTTGACATACATGTAGCAGGCTAACTTAGTGCCTGTCTTTATAACCTAGTGGCAAACTAACTGTTCTTTGATATCGACCCACATAGCCAGAGTTGCTGGAGCAAGGAATGTCTAGGTTAGCCAACCTGGCTGATCGTGGAAGCTTTTATTTAGATGCTTTTCCTTCATGGCTAACTAGCTCAGTTATTGCAATATGTTAATTCATCGCTCAGTCATCACATGCTAACGCTGATGTTAGCCACTCAGCTTGCTGACCGCTTCATTATCAACATTAATGGCATCATAGTCGTTTGGATTTATCCATTTTTTATAATAATGTGCAAGGGATGATAGCACATTTTAGCCCCATGGTCAGCCACTAATTAGGACTACATTTACCACAGGGCATTTCTGCCGAAAACGGCATCATTGTGTACACTGTGAAGTCCCGGCCTATTAACCCATAGACAGTCTGACCTTTAGTACTTTGCCTTAGGTCAAGGTTTGTTAGACTGGTGTTTTACTTTGGGAAGCCAAACGAAATAACATGTTACGTCAACAATTGCCTCATTCCCAAATCTATACCCAGTCAGTGTTATTCACACAGAATACTATGACAGCAGAGGCAATACATCTGATTCAAGAGGGATCACTCTTAATGAACATGAATCCTCCATTATAATGTTAGAACTGCTTTGGTGTGTGATGTAAAAAACAACATAACGAAGGCTATGATTAGAAACACGTTTTATTTCTGTTATTGTGTTAGAGCTACCCTGTCAATTTATCGAGAAAAAAAACACTTAAGTTCTTATGTATGCACAATTGCACAGGAACATTTACTGGATTCAGAGCAGCCACGCACTTTTTTTTGCTACAAAAGCCATTTTTCAAAACAGCAGCTTTTCTTTATATCGTTGTTAATATATTGTGTTGTAAAAATAGTATTTTTAAATAAGAGAAACAACTGCCAGATTTGTCAGGTGGCATTCCTAATCTCTTCCCTAAATATGTTGAATATAGGATGCTTTTGTTGTTGTTTAATTAAATACCTTTATTTTGGTGAAGTGGGCGTGGTACCTTGTAATGCTTGTGTTTGGTTGAACTGGGTCAAAGATCATTCCATGTTGCTAATGCGTAGTATCACAGCCCTGTAAGACGAGCAGCTCAAAGTCCTTCTCCCAATATGCAGGTGCCACTTTCCACCCTTTCACGATGTCAATCATCAGCCTAAACAACTCACACTGTTCTTGTAGTGAGAGTAGGTTGATTTTTAATAAAAAAATAAAAATAAAATCAATCTCACATCTTCCACATAAAATAATATCAATGACAGGGAGTGTTTGGTAATAAAACCTCTGACTGACACTTGACGACACAATATTTTGAAGGGCGCGGTCAAACATGCAGTAGCTCTTGAAGCCAAACGCATTAGTGTTAAAAGTCAGCAAAAAACAGAGTTACATGTGGAAGTTCAAATAGCTGACATTTCACTTTTGCTGCACAGACTGTCTAATATGACTATGACACTTTCCTAACTTAAACAAGTTTATCTTCCATATTATTGTTGTTTAATGATACACATGTCTAAAATAAGCAGATTCTAAATGTATGGCACAGAACAGCGAGGGGGAGTCTATCTCATTCTCAAAAGAAAGGTTTGATCCTTATTAGATGCCTCCAGAACCAAATGTGTTCTTTACACGTATGAGACAGGACTCTGTTGAAGGCTTCTTATGAGTTATTTTTCTCTTTGATTCAACATTGATTAAGATGCAAATAACAGCATAAAAGATCTGATGCATCAGAATCAGTGGTGCAAAACATGGAACATGCCAACATGTATACAACTGTTACCAAACCCTTCTCTCTTCCATGCTTTAAGTACTTTGTTTGTCCTTCACTCCAGACCCCTGGGAAGGGAGGCTCCCAGAACGCAGAGTCAGAGCAGCCGAGCACAGACCTTAACCATGACCAGACATCAGAGGTAACTTATCCACTTGGTCGCCTTCTTCATTCATAAATGTGTGCTTTCTTTCTACTCGGCAGAATTCAATCTGTTCAATAAGTTATTGCCAATGGTTTGATTCTGATGGTGTGTTTCTGTGTTCAGGGCTTCATCTGTCCTCAGTGCATGAAGTCTCATAACTCTGCAGAGGAGCTGTTCAAGCACTATGAGCTGTTCCATGACACCGGCGATCTGCCCGCTCACGTGGCCCCCACTCGGTGAGACATTAAAAATACCACTGTCAGACTAGTTATGGTAAAGAGGTTCCCCTTTGCACAACTTGTTTTTATACTCTGTCCTCTTTTAGGGAAGACCTTACAATGCTGCGGCAAGAGGTTCAAGACCTGCACACTTCTCTGAAGGTATAGCGGTTCCCTCACCCAGCAGAGCGTTGTGGACACGGTGCCGACTCTTCCAAACACCTGATTGTGTCTGTGTTTGTCTTCTAGGAAGAAAGGTGGTTTTCCGGAGAGCTGAAGAAAGAGTTAGACAAAGTTCAGGGACACCTGAAGCAAGTAATTCTTTCAAGATGTCTAACATGTTTACGTACATTGTTTGCTCTTCCTGCTTCACAAGACATTTCTTACGATTACTGTACATGTTTCTCTCTTTTTCTCGATTTCACAGAATGACGGGCAGACAGGCTCAGACGATTCAGGTGTGGATCTTTTATACGTAAAATGCCTCAGAAAAAAAGATGGCACTCATTGAAGACTTCTAATGTGCAGTGCTCTTTTTCCCCCCCCTCAGTCCTTGAAAAGAAATTAAATGATGCGGAGACAGAAAAGTTCAACATCAAGCAGTTGAAAGACTTGTTTGAGCAGAAGGCTGCCCAGCTGGCCACAGAGATAGTAGGTAAGTGTGGGGCGATTGGACTGGGGATGCAATTAAACAACAACGTTGAAGAAAGTCTTTTACTCAACTACAGTTAAGCTCAGTCCATCCGTTGTGTCCTGTTTTACTCAAGTCGTTCATTTTTCAACATTTAGCCTCACAAATGGCCTTTTTTTCTTTCATGTCTGAATCAGATTTAAAATCCCGCTACGATGAGGAGAAAAGCCTGAGGGAGGCTGCTGACCAGAGGCTGGCCAAACTGACTGAGCAGCAACAGAAAGAGAAGCAGGAGAACGAGAGACTCCAAACAGAACTGGTACAACACACGCATAGTTTTCTGCTTTTCACTCATCCTTTCCACTTACTTTTTGTTCTTTGTATTGACCCTTCTTTTTATAAACATTACGCTTTCAAGTCTGAAAAGAAAACTGTTGAATCGTCACCATGAAATCTGTTTGGCTCCGAGCTGTTTTGGGGGGAAAGGATGAAAGCAAATCTCAATAAGAAAATACCCTCGCTGTTGTCATAGAAACGTGAAACAGAACATCAACCCATCAAGTATATCAAAAGAGCCTGTTGAACAGTTAAGAGTTTTTTTATACACACATAAGTTAGGTTTTAGAGTTTCAAGCAGAGGCAAAAGCTACTGTTCTTTTCATCAGTCTGCTAGAATGATCCTTCTCAGCATTACAGTGTTGCCAAGTGTAAAACCACAGACAGCACAGCTGTCACTTAGGTCATCTGTTCAGTTTTTGACTTTTAACACTCTTCCTCCCACTCTGCCCCCTAGCTGCAGCGGCCGGGAGTGGAGGACGTGGAGGTGCTGCAGAAGGAGCTGGTGCAGGTCCAGACACTGATGGACAGTATGACCCGCGAGAGGGAGGAGGAGTCGGAACGCCTCCGAACACACTATGAGCAGCTGCAGGCTAACTACACTACCTCAGAGGTGAGGTCGGGGAAACCCTCAATGTTTCAGTACAGGTCCGCTGATTCTCTAAACCCTTCCCTGACAGGTGCCCGCTTGGCTGCTACTCTTTAAATGTTCTCGCCAGAAACACACGAACACACTCACTTGTTCAGTTGACATGATATTCGCCAAGTTTTTGCCGTTGTTGTGGAGTTATTTTTGTATTTTACACTCTCTCCCTTCCAATTACTACAGGTTATTAGCTAACGGTGAAATATTTACAGAATCAGTTTTGATGTACTAAAATTATGTACAGCTTGCTTTGCGCCTTAATCTCACTAATTAACGCCTGGTCAATAATTCAGCCTTTTTTCCTGCTTATTTTTATCCCTAAAAGAAGAGTGTTTGTAGAACTCTGTCAGGCATCGTAAGGCCTCAATGCAATGCATCTTACTTCTCATCTTTTTCCAACTTCTTCAACCATATTGTGCTTAATGCTCCCATAGCTAGATGCTGATCCATTTAAGGTTTGACATGGTACCAATGTTCATTGCAGCTTGTAAACGCATCATTCAAATTGGGGCCCTGCTACTTGGCTCACTGCCACCAGAACATGACCACTGCAGGACTAAGCGTGTCGGGTTTACTGCCTGCAGCTGCAGTGCAGGCTGCCTTGTTGTAATGAAAGAAGCAGATAATTTAGCATGCTACTGTAGCACAAGCTAAGTGTCAGTGTTTGGCACGTGCCTGTTTCAACAGAAAGCAGAGCAACTGCACGGGTGAAAGCCAATCCAAGATTTACCCTTGTTTTGAAACAAGCTTGTCTACGAGGCATTTTGCCTCACTGTGATTCGATGTTTACTTCCTTGCCTGCAATATTTGCGCTATCATTGGCTGGGGGAAATGCATCGTCCTGAGTCAACCAAAACAAAAGCACAAGATTCAGGCAGAGGACTGAGTCTCTGCAGACTTAGACATCAGCACGCTCTACATATGGAGCTGAGTGTTATTCTCTCCTCCCAGCAGCAACTGCTTCGTTTTGTACATGAGTGTGGTGCTGTAGTGTTGTGACTTACCTTTGTCTATGTCTCTTTCTCCCCCATCTTCTTCACACACTGTATCCCTCTCCACTCTTTCTTCAAGATACGTAAACTGGAGGTAAAGATGCTGTTAATTATAACTGGCCCCAAGTTTTTATCTTTTTACTTTAACACTTTGAGTTCCTCCAGATTTCAAAACTTTTTTTTTTTTTTTTTAACACAACGATCCCTCTTCATATTTGTTGTGAGACAGAAGTCTCTTGTGTTACTTATTTTTGTTGGGCATGTTTACGTTTTTATCATTTCAATCCTTCATTGTGATGCTTCAGGTCTGTGACTGTGTTCGCTTTAATGGCTTACAAAAAAGTTAATCTCTTTTTTCTCTCTCTCTCTCTCTCTCTCTCTCTCTCTCTTTTTCTTGCAGATGACCATATCCCAACTAAAAGCCGAGCTGGAGAAGGGTCCGCAGGAAGCAGCCGTCTACACTCAACAGATCCACCAGCTGCAGAGCAGTCTGAACAATCTGCAGCAGCAAAGCCAGGTGACACACGCAGCATCAGAAACAAACAAACAAAAAAAAACGTTGCGTTTCGTAATGTAGTGCGGATTACTGAACACAAACCGTTCTATTACACCCTCTGCTCTACAGTATACAACATTAAAATCACATTTCTATGACTTCCCTGATGCTAACGAGCCTGTTGTCATGTACAGACTAAGCTATCTATTTCTGTCCCTCTCTCCGATGATTTTCTCCGTATTGCTCTACCATCATCATCATCATCATCATCTGTCTTTGGTAACTTAGACATCTGGTACAGAAATATAAAATGAAAATACAGCCCTATAATTACACCAGCAGGTGGCAAGTCAACGTGTGCTTTGTCAGGTAGACTGAAATACAATCACACTTGGCAGCAAAGGGTTGCCTCCAGAGATTAAATCAGGGATGCCGTGTCCTCCCTGCCAAGTATTTTGTCAGGTAAAGAAGGTTGAGCACAGAGTCTGAGCTCCGTAGTCACAGCTCCACCCTTCGCCGCCCTACTCCCAACTGGATACCCTGACACCTGATACAGATCCTCATCTCATGAAGGAGGCAGACAACGCAACACAGTGGATGAGGAAGTGGACAGACAGGCAGGGCTTCTATTGGTCTGATTAGAGAGGAGAGCTCTACAATGGCACAAGAGAAGGACGGCGACAAGAAGGCGAGGGACAAAGAAACAAGGGGGTGACATCACTGAAAGTTTCTACACAGGGTTGTTAACATGGGCCAGCTGTTGTGGAGGCCTGCAGAGAGTGTAGGTGCCCTGTCACACTCCTCTAGTTAGCAGCCCACTCCTCTATTAACAACATTTTGTTCTTTATCACCTTGTTGCCAAGTGTACTGTCAGCCACAGGGCAAGTGCTGTACACATACCGCGGTATTTGAAGTCACATGTTGTTAACCTCCTCCTAGAGATGCCATACCCTGCTATACTCTTGACTGTTCTTTTCCATAACTCATATCACATGAGGAGTGGGTGTTTGTGCCTTTGAAGAGCTCCTGTCACGCAACCTGTCTGAATTTAGAAGGGACAGGGAGCTTATTAAAGCGAGCACTTTGAAAATGTAAACAATCCCTAATATATGAAACACTGTCTATCTTTATCCTTTTCATCAGAATCAACTTTCTTCAGACGTTTTCAGAAACACCTCCTTATATACTAAATTTTCAACCCCATCATCTGCCTAATCTTATCCTCTTGTCCTCTCACAGAGTCTTTCTGAGAAGCTCTCACGTAAGGAGAAAGAGCATCAGGAACTGGAGGAGCGTCTGGGAGCTGAGAAAACCGCTAAGAAGGGTGTTCAAGGCAGCCTGAGGGAGAGGGAGCTGGAGGTTCAAGAGCTCCAGGCTCGAGCCTCGGGGGCCGAGGCCTCCCTGCAGAAGGCCCAGGCGGAGCTAAGAGAGAGGGCCGAGGAGGCAGCCAAGTTGAAGAGTGAGATTACGGAGCTGGAGGTGAAGCACGCAGAGCTGAAGGTGGAGAGAAAACAGTTGGAACAGCAAAGAGAAGAGAAAGAGAGCCACGGTGCTCAGCAGCAGAGTGAGATTGGACAGGTGGGGAGATCAAAGAGACACACAGATAAACTGCAATCAGGACAACTTCAAAAAGCATCTTCATTTTTAATGACACGAAAAACAACATAGAAATGTTTTAGGTATTTAACAGGTCAGCGCTTTCTTAACATGTCACCAATGTCTGCTCCATTGAGCCAATTGGGTTTAGACTTTGATGTCTTTAAAGTCATATGGTACAACTCATATGTTTACATTTTGATCAGACTGTTTGATAGTTACTAAAATCTCACTGATGGAGACTCTGATATTCTGGAGAAGAATGCAAAGCAACAATCCAGCATTTGATGTTGTTTCTATCTATCCAGACTAAAAGAGCATTGTTTGAGCTAACTCAGCACCTCCACCATTAATGGACTCTTCTAATGCTATTACACATTCATAACAGACAAACATCAAACTGTATGACTTTGAATTCTGATAATCTCATGTTTTATAATGAGTTCTGGTCTTTTGTTATTTCCTAATACAAGGCGCTTTATTTATTTATTGTGAAACCAGGGATTTGTTTAAAGAGTGGTGTAGTTATGATTACAGCATGCTGCTCTAAAGTCATCTGCAAAAACCAACTGTGACGAAAAATCTTTTTTTGCATATAAACACCTTATCAAAAAGCAGAAGAAAACTCAACAGCACAGGCACATAAAAGGAAATGAGCACTTATTAATGCTCACACATGTCATGACGTAATCTGTGTGAATAACTTTTCCTTTCCTCATTCAAGTACCTGCTGCACTCCTTTCTATGAGCTTTGTGGTCTTGTGCTCGGCCTCTTAACCATCATGCCCTCTCGCTCTCTTTCTCTGCTCTTCTTAGCTTCATGCTAAGCTGCTAGAGGCTGAGAGGCAACTGGGCGAGGTACAGGGTCGACTCAAAGAACAGAGGCAGCTGTCCGGGGAGAAATTAAAGGATCGGGAGCAGCAAGCAGCTGACCTGCAGCTCAAACTGTCCCGAGCAGAAGAACAGGTAGGCATCAGATGAAACGTTTAAGCTCCAACAGGGGAGCTACAGAGCAAATGTAAATACATGTCTAATTTTAAGTGATTATCACAAAGTATGATTGTTGTTTTAAGTGTTGTTTTAGATATGTTCAGGTAGCTGGATCAGTTAAAAAGACAAGGAAGCGGCCTTTGAGATTAAAGATGACCAAGAGATAATATAAAGATCAAAGATCACCCAGAATCAAACCAATCTAAACCAACGGGGCGTTAAGAAGACTGGTTTTTTCAGATCTACTTGTAGAATATAAAACATCCAGACCACTCAGGTCCTCAGAAAGAAGTTTACTCAGTGTTCCCAGAGTCAGAACCAAACAAGGTGAAGCAGCGTTAGGTCACTACGCTCCTCAACTGTGGAACGAACTCCCTGAACAACTGAGGACTGCCGGCACACTCAACTCCTTTAAATCAGGCCTTAAAACTTTGTTATTCGCTCAGGCTTTCAATTAGAAATATACTGTCTGCCTTACTGCAACACATTCTTCCTTTTTTAATAGTTTTAACAGTTGTTCCTTTATCGAGTATTTTCACCTGCATCCCCGTCTTTTAATGATGTATTTTGCATTCTTTCCTTAAACTCTGTTTTAATAATAATAATAATAATAATAATAATAATATTATTATTATTATTATTTAAACTCTGTTTTAATGTTTTTCTGTTGTTATGTCTGTAAAGCACTGTGAATTGCCTCGTGTCTGAACAGTGCTATATAAATAAAATTGCCTTGCCTTGGTTTAGGTTGCTTACAGGGAAGTAACAGTGCATTTGTGTTGAAAGGGATTTAGAAAAGAGATAAAAGGAATTCAAAAGTGCTTCTGTGTCTGGCTTCTTTAGATGAAGGAGAGTGTCAGTAAGAACACAGACCTGCAGCACCAGCTGGAGAAATCCAAGCAGCAGCACCAGGAGCTGCAGGCGCTGCAGCAAAACACCAACGGCAAACTCCGAGAGGCACAGGTACCAATCAGCAGAAACATTTCTATTTTTTTTATTCAATATTATTTAAAAAAAATAATGATTTAGGGCGCACTCACATGAGGCAAGCCGTACTGTGCCCAAGCACGCTTCACCCCTTAAGTCCAGTTCATTTGAGTGCTTAAGCACGGTACGGGACTACTTTGTTAGTGTGAGTGCGTCCTTAGACTGAGTTTGACACTTGTAGTCCGATTGAGATACTTGAGTTATCGATATAAAGCCTCTGTA
The DNA here is from genome assembly GCF_947650265.1 of Symphodus melops. Taxonomy (NCBI): domain Eukaryota; kingdom Metazoa; phylum Chordata; class Actinopteri; order Labriformes; family Labridae; genus Symphodus; species Symphodus melops. The sequence continues at coordinate 13,723,609 of NC_136696.1, read as the reverse complement.
TGGGTCACACAAAAACAAAGAATAATTCTGCCAAAATGCCGACTGCGACTTCTCTACTTCCTCGCTTGCTTTCATGCGATAGAACGACCTGGAGCAGGTGCTGCGTCAGATCGGCGACAAGGACCAGAAGATTCAGAATCTGGAGGCTCTGCTACAAAAGAGTAAGGACATCGTGAGCCAGCTGGAAACGGAGCGAGACGACCTGTGTGCCAAGATACAAGCCGGGGAGGGAGAGACGGCTGTGCTCAACCAGCTGAAAGAGAAAAACCACGCACTGCAAGAACAGGTCGGTGCACACCATTTTCATCACAACTACAACTAAGGCCCCTGTTTACACGGAGACGCTGGGACAGTAAGACGAAACAGTTGAGTAGCGGATTGGCCTTTCGTTCACACGGCGTCGGTGTTTCACGGGGGTGAAGACGCAAGCTTTTGAATTCGACCTCCAGGGTGGAGCGACACTCTCAGGCTGCGATGACCTCACCACCTCCCCCCCATAGATTTGGACATGCGCCGTAGCCGAGAACAAACTTACTTCAGCAGCTATTCGTGTTGTATAGTCTCTTAAAACAGAACCTTGATATGATACGTTGTGTGTGTCGCCGCTGAAAGAGCATCGAATACTTGCGGCAAATAGTTCAACCTTTACCCAAGCACAGGGCGACCATACGCGGCATTTAGGTAAGCTCTGGGATAACAAGCACCCTAGAGGATGTTGTGGAGGAAGTGGTTGTACTGGTGAGTGTCGCACGTGTCGCATTGTAAAGTTCCACTGCCCACTGCTGGCCGGGCGTGAGAACTACATCGTTTTCACTCAGGCAAGACCTGCAGTGTAGACGGTGTGTACTTCCAATCCGGAGCGGGGTCGTTTCTGTCACAGCGTCTCCGTGTAAACGGAGCCTGAGTAGAGCGGAATTTTCTTTTTTTATTGCACGATATTAACGTTAACTCTAAATGTGTTGGTTGTGAAGGTGACACATTTGACGGACAAGCTGAAGAACCAGTCAGAGAGCAACAAGCAGGCCCAGGATAACCTACATGAGCAGGTCCAAGAACAGAAGACCCTGGTGCGATCAGCTCAGGACCGAGCTACAACCATGGAAACGTCAGTCACCGAACTCACCACTCAGCTGGCAGACAGCAAGGAGAAAGTGGCACAGCTGGATGCTCAGGTTCGTGCCTTCACAAGCATATCAAAGTGTATAATATTATAATACTTTTTTTTCCTTTATTTTTATAGGCTTTTAAAAATCAAATGGCTGATCACAACCTTATGTTGTCCCGTAGGATGTAATTTTTGTTTTGTGGTTCTGTTTCCCAACCAGCTGAAGGCAAAAACAGAGATGCTGCTGTCTGCAGAGGCAGCCAGAGCTGCACAGAAGGCTAACCTGGAGAACAACCTGGAGACAGCTCAGCATGCGTTGCAGGACAAACAGCAGGTTAAAGCAGTCGTCGTGCCACTGATGCTAACGTTCAGTGTAAAATGCAGATGTGTCTGTTGTAACGTAACACACTCCTAATGAAGGAGTGTCGTTCTCTTACTTGTCCTCATCCTGCTCCCTCCCTACCTCTCTCGATGCTTGTGCAGGAGCTGAATAAAGCACAGAAGAAGGTGGAAGAGCAGGCCCAAAGGCTCAAGGAGAGACAGGAGCAGTGCGCACAGCTGGAGACGAGTCTGAAGGAGTGCAAAGACAAACTAATGGCTTCAGAACAGAGGATAGAGCAGCTGGAGGGCCTCAATAAGGTTGGTGATGAGTTATTGCAGGTAGGTAGGAATCCAGCTCAGCACACCAGTTTACTAATGCATCCGTTGCTCTAACCTGATAGAAACTGGAGTCACAGGTCGGGGAGTTGCAGGCCACGAGAGATCAGGTGCAGAAGGAAGTGCAGAAGCTCCAGAAAGAGGGGTCGGAGGTTAAACGGAAAGCCAAGGAGCTGCAGCGCTCTCTGGAAACAGAGAAAGCAGGGTGAGACTTTCTATGCTAATGCATTACTTTTATAAGATACAGATAACATTGCAAACAGTTGGACTTACATGAATTTTCTTGTTGTTGGATCTTTGCGATGTGAGTAATCTCATTAGTGCTTTCCGCTCGTTGTAACACACAATGAATCGGTTTTACTCCGTTAAGGGCTACAACACTGCAAGAGGAACTGAAGGCAAAAGCAGCAGCTCTGAGTGATATTCAGCAGCAGCAGGAGCACACTGAGCAAGAAAAAGCTGCTCTGAAGGTGAATCTTGACAAGGTGACTGAGGAGGGAAAGACTAGGCATGCAGAGCTGGACCGGAAAGCTCAGAGTCTGAAGGCAGACCTACAAAAAGCACAGCAGGAGAAAGAGGCTCAAAGAAAGGAGCTCGCCTCTACACAGGAGAGTCTAGGAAAGGCTAACAAAGCCCTGAAAGAGAGTCAGAGTCAACTGGATGAAGAGAGGAAGAAACATATATCAGCCATGGGAGAAAAGGTAGGTTTTATTAGATCAACAGTCAAAGAGTCAAAAACAATCTGCTTTTTTTTTTTTCTTTCACCTTTGGAAATTTGTCTCGAAAGAAAGAGAAATAAATAAACTCCAGCCTACAACACCAAGACATTGATGTGTCTAACCTTCAGGAAAAGTCCAACGAGAAGGCTCGACAGGAGCTTCTAAAGAGCCATGAGACCATCACCAAGGCGATGAAAGAATCGAAAGAGCAGCTGGAGCAGATGAAAGAGGTAACATCAGGCGAAACAAAAATGAAGACTCACCAGGCTGTTTGAGATGCAACACCTTTTTAAGCCCGTTTGTTTTTTGTGTTTATACATATCAGGCAGAGAAAAAGTTGAAAGTGCATCTGACCACAGTGGAGCAGCAAAACTCAAAGACGCAGGAGGCGCTGAAGGAAAAAGAGAATGAGACGGAGAAGCTGCGGGCGCAACTGAAGACGACCCAGGGGTCCTTTGAGGAGGAGGTGAAGAAACTGAAGAGCAAAGTCGCAGAGTTAAAGGAGGTTAATGTCAAGAAGGCAAGTAGCATTTAAAAAAACAAAAACAATTTTTACAAGCTGACTTCATCCAGAAGTGTTTGTGTCCTGTAATTGTGGTGTTTTTGTCGGTGAAATAACACGACAAACTAGTGACATTCAAAACAAACAAGAATACCAATGAGCAAAAAAACAAAGAACAAAGGCTTTACTTTGACAAAGATAACAGAAAACTAACAGCAAGGATGAAAACAGATGACATTTCAATCCTGCGTATTGAAGCTTCATACTCCTGAAGTTGATTTTAATTCTTATCTTCCACAGAGTTGTTGTGAAAGAATCTATCTAATGGGAACCTGAAGAATGTATTCATTGATGTGTGTGTCTGAATCTCCAGGCAGAAGAGGAGAGTAAGCTGAAGGAGCAGGTGTCACTAAGTCAGGAAAGCCTCACTAAGCTTCAGTCGGACTTCTACGGCAAGGAGTCTGAAGTGTCCGCCCTGCGTCAAGACCTAAAGGTAGATGAATGCTGATTTTAGAAGTGCTTCATGCTGTTAAAACTTCTCTCTTTACCCTCCTTGCTGACTGAACTGTACTGTTCTCTGGCTGCAGGCATCAGTGGAGAAGCTGAAGGTGGCTCAGGAGGAGCTGGCTGCTAACCAGACTTATCAAACTGGATTGGAGGCCCAGATCCAGGAGCTTCAGACCAGCCGGGGATCGTTGGAGCAGGAGCTGGTTAAACGGGAGCAGAAGCTTCAGCAGCATGAACAAACGCTAGAGGAAGTACAGAAGCAACAGGTGAGTAAAAGACATGCAGTGACGCAGACGTGTCACCGAAAGGACTTGATGTGATTAAGTTAATTGAATCTGTCTTGTGCTACCTTCAGGGTCAAGTTAAGGAGGTACTGGAGAAGGAGAGGAGTAAAGTGGAGGAGATGAACAAAGCCAAGAGTGCCCTGGAAAAGAATAACAGCAGACTGATGTCTGAATTAAAAGCACTGACGGAGAAAAGCGAGAAGGTCAGTCACTTTAAAAGAAGCTAAAGCTAACATTTGTATTTGTGTCGAACGGATCAGCAGGCCGTTTTTATCTACTACTGGTTTCAATGACCTGCTTCCCATGCTTGTGTCTTATGTAAACAGCTCAAGTTAGAGAAAATGCAGGTCATCAGGCCACATTCTTCCGTTTGGCTGAGAATTTACATGAGCCTGGATTTTTTTCAGACTTGTCAGAGTTAAAACCTGCTTACCTTCTTAACTTTACCGATCGATTAATCCTTTAAAAAAAATTCAGCCACTTATCTGTGTTTTTTTTTTTTTAGGAGCTGGGTGAGCTGCGGGAAGCCAAACAGCTGCTGATCCAGCAGAAGCTGGAGCTGCAGAGTCAGGTGGAGGCAGCCCAGAAAAGCATCGAGCAGGAGAAGGAGGAGCACCAGGCCACCAGGGACAGCAGGAGCCAGAGAGAGGAGCAGCTCATTGCCAAAACAAAGCAGTTGGAGGATCAGATGGTAGGCTCACATCTGCCAAAATCCCACCCAATTATTCTAAACTAGCGGATTAAATATCATCCTCTTCCCCTCTTCTGACCTCTTTTCGACATTGTCCTGACAAAGATTGCAGAAAAGCGAGTCAGAGAGGAGCAGGTGAAGCGTGGGGAGGAGGCCGAGGCTAAGCTGGGTGTGCAGGTGACGGCTCTGAATGAAAACGTGGCCACGCTGAAGAGAGAGTGGCAGGGCAGTCAGCGGAGAGTGGGCGAGCTGGAGAAGCAGACGGACGAGCTGAGGGGGGAGATCGCCGTGCTGGAGGCTACTGTGCAGAACAACCAGGACGAGAGGCGAGCTCTGCTGGAAAGGTGACCGGATTAGTTTTTATACAAATATCATACGAGGTCTTTTATAAGAAAGTCATTTGTATCCGTCGTTATAAGGGGTTCATACATCTTTGTGTAATCAGTCATCCTGAGACCATATCTCTCCTACAACCTTGAATTTCTATTCTTGATTTATAAAGGCCTCCATTTCCTCGGGCAGAACCATTTTTGATTAAATTACCATGCAAATGAATGAAAAGATGACGCCATAATAACAGGCTTTTGCGTGAGCCATCACAACACCCACAAAAAAAGAAATGAGGCGATGTAACGAACCCGTCAGGACTAAGGGAGCTGAACGTCGACATTTGACTGCAGGAATGTGTCTCAGCAGGTTCAAGTCAGTATACTGTATGTTCAATTTGTGTTGTTTTTTTTTTCAGTCCATCAACTTTATTGATACTGTGTCAATTATCTAACTTTATCGTGCAACACTTTACATACAGAGCAGGAACAGAGCCTCAATATCCAATATGAATCCACCATGAGCACGAAGCTAACAGGATTCGCAACAAACGCTAACTTTGAAGCCGAACCGGACTCCTTTGTTCATATCAATATGCTGCGATCCATAGCTCTTGATTGACAGACTGCTCTTGTTATGCACTGTTTACAGTTTATCATAATGTCTATGGTGCGTACATTAACTAGTATAACACTTTCATGCATTTTAAGCATCACTTGAGGCTGTGCTTGCATGTCACGTTGTCTTTTTACAAGACTACAATCTGATGTCTGACTAATGAGCGAGTGCTGCCTGGATGCTTAGGAGAATGAGTGCTGTCTCAAGTAGTCAAGATGGTATTCAAATTAGAGATACATTTGCTAACCACAGTGTGGCATGCTCAATAAGCTTAACCCACGAGATCCAATTTAAATCCTCCTGATCATTGTGCGTTTAGAGTATCCATTACAAACCTATTTTGCAGCCAATTAGAGTCGCTTAAGCAGTTGGAAATTCTCCTGAGCCACAAACAATGAGTGCAAACAAATCGTCACCAGTGTGCTGCGGTTTTCTTTCAGATGTGTCAAGGGTGAAGGCGAGATAGAGAAACTGCAGGCCAAGGTGGTGGAGCTGAGGAGGAAACTGGATGACACGACGGCAGCCATGCAGGAGCTGGGCAGAGAGAACCAGTCGCTACAGGTCAATAATCCAACACAGGATGTCTTGTCAGAATTGTATAGTAGAAAATGATACGGCGATGAAAACAGCCTAAGGGTGCGTTACATCATTAATTAAAGTGATATGCTCTGATTTTAACTCTCGTGGTTGTGATTTTAAGATCAAGCAGTCCCAGTCCCTGACCAGGAAGTGGGCGGAGGATCATGAAGTGCAGAACTGCATGGCCTGTGGGAAAGGCTTTTCTGTCACAGTCAGGAAGGTAATTGAGCAAAGATGCATTCTTACAGGTAAAATACTCACGCTTAATCATCTCACCTTGCACTCTCTCTGTCTCTCTCCCTCCGCCTCTGTGAAACCCCAGCACCATTGCAGACATTGTGGAAACATTTTCTGTGCTGAATGTTCATCAAGGAACGCCCTCACGCCGTCCTCTAAAAAGCCTGTTCGTGTCTGCGAGACCTGCTTCGATGACCTCCAATGATATCCATCTGTCATCCCTTAACCCCCCCAACACCTCTTCCCCTCCTTTACCCCTCCTCTTGCTCCTCCAGCAGGCAGAAGAGGGCGTCTTTGTCATAATTAATGTGCACTATAAAGGACAGACCCATTATAAAGACTCCAGCCTGTATAGGACTCCTGGTTCTGGTGTGGAGGGAAATAACTGGTTTTGATGGAGATTCATCGGAGCTGCGCGATGGGAATTGTGGTGGGATTTGTCTGTATCTGTTTTTGTGCCTTTGCTACTCCTGTGGACTGTCAGAGGGAGGAGTCAGTGAGAACTAAACACCGCCCATCTTTCTTTTGAAGTTCACATTCACGTCTCTGTTCTTGCTTTGGCATAATTAGTGAGGTGGTTGCTTTGTATGTTGTAAATATTTGTCATCACATGAGAGAAAGGGAATGGACACTGTGACACTGCGAGAATGAGAGGGGGAATGAATATTGTAAGAGTGATGATTAAAATCCCTGCTGCCATACAAAGGTACACGCAGGTAACTTTTATCCAAAACAAGTGAAACTACTGACATTTCAATTAAGTTTAAACACAAGTTATGAGTACAACATTTTATTTTAAAGTGACATTATGTGCAGAATGGATATGTAAATAAAAATGTGATTTGAAAGAGCCTTACTCAGCATGAGATTCAGGAACTGACATGCGGTCAACAGGAGACGCTTCACGTCTAATGAAATAAACATTTCAGTATTTAAAGCATATACAAAGTCAAGATGTTGGGAGTTCAGAATAAGCGTTGTGTTCTGTAGATTCCCCTCTTCAAAAAGAACTCACTCCTTTTTTGTTAACACTTTTGAAGTTTAATGTAACCCAATGAAAATGACCCACACAGACAGATTTTACGATAAAATGATATTTTTGGACACTTGATCTTCAACTGAAGAAAGATCAACTCTTTTAAAAAAAACAGTTGAATTGCACACCAGTGGATTAATGAACAGCATGAGAGATAGATGTGACATTAGCTAGTTACTGTGTTTTTCCTTTGTGCGGCAGCACAGTTTGTTGAATTTAATTTTCAGCCTATTTCATGACCAAAGAATGTCTGCAGCAGGAATCCAGCCGAGATGAGAACCCAGTCTTTGTTTCATATTTCAGTATTTTTCTTAACCTGTCTTTGGGTTAGCGTTGATTTAAATCACGGGATCCGACATTTAATCTTGAACCATTCTGAATTATGATCAGAGAGGCTTTTTTTTTTTTTTTTTGCTGTGCCATGTTTCTTTGTGTGGTGCTTTCTGCAGACTGGTAAAGCAGTCATTGAAGGTGCCTGCATTTTTGATTTTATATATTTTTTGCTGCTTGTTTCTAATTAACAGCACTGAGTACTGCTAGATCTATATATATATGTGTGTGTGTGTGTGTGCGCGCTCTGCTTAAAGCAATAACAGTGGCAATGTGTGATGGTGCTGTACTAGAGAGTGTTTGTCAGTGATTCGGCCTGCTGTGATTGGTTGCTGTATGAATGGCGGCTGCTCCGAGCCCTTGGTGTCTCTTTGACACAATGTTTCAAGATGTCGGCGCTCCCACAGGTATAGCGTTGAATTACTGTTTTCTGTCACTGAGAGTGCTGTCAAAGTTGATCCTACTTTGTATAATTTATAAATGATGTCAGATATAAGTAAGATCTTTTTGTGTGTGCAATTGTCTTAAGACTGGAATTGGGCGAATAAATACCACAAGCCAGGGTGTCAACACTGGTATTTTCAGCACGCAGCTTGTTCCAGACCCTGGCTTACCAAATCAGCTCTTTGAACTTCTATGCTCATTAAAAAAACAGCACCCATCTCAGTTTCAAGCTCTTAAGAACACCTGCCTGTTTGTGTTGCTCTGGTTTTGTTGTCTACCTCAGATTGGCACAGGAAAAGCACTATTTCTAAATCTTAAGAAATCACAAATTTTATGTTCATGTTGGCATTTAATTCAGGGGTCTGTGATTTATCTTCAAGCTGTACAGTCCATTCAAACCCAAAATAGATGATCTGCACCTTATTGTATTCTGGTCATGTCCCATACAAATACACGAACACCAACTTTATACAGGCTTTCTCATTTAAAAAAAAAACTAAGGCAGTCATAATTATCTTTGTAAATGTTTGTAATGAAGAAGGAATGGAAATAATTTAACACGTGGTTTTAGATTCATGAACTCATCTGTGTCTTTCTCAGTTTTTAACAGGACAGCACCACAGACGTGTACACACTGAATTGTGGCTTGCTTTGTGTAGCTCTTCAGTAATGCATGATGACTAAATGGGCCTTTGGTTCTTCACCGTTTTTCTCCATGTTTTAAGTCTTCATATGTGATTGTTGTGAATGTGTGCCTTAGGCCAACATTGTGACATGCACCATGTATTACCAGTCAGGTCGACCTGAGAGAAAAATAATGTAATTTATGTTCACATGCATCAGTTGATTTTCTTATTGATCATGACAAACCTAAATAAAATCTAAAGTATGTTTCTATTTGCTTGTGTTTGTTGTATCTGTTGGTTTTCTTGGAAAACATTTACAAAACAACTTATGTAAAAGTCCATTTAAGGATGAGTTATAAATCTCAGCATTGTACTTATTAACATGATTTTTGTCAGCACTTCCACAGTCGCTATAAAACTATTATATATATCACATTAAACTATTCATCCATTGTTTTATAATCTGAGGCAACAAAGCAATCTCAATATTTGTGAAGAACATGTGGAATGATAAAAAAGCTTCAGAAGAAAGTGTGATATCAGAGAGCACGATGAAAACTATAAGTTAAGAAAAAGAGAAAAATGAACAACTTTTAATATATAATCAGATATTTTTATTTTACACTACTGCAGCAGCTGCCATTAAAGGCAAACATTTCGTTTGAAAAAAGGATTCTAGTGCTAGTACTGTTATATACAGAGCGTCAGAAGACAGTGAAGTGTAGGCTACGTTGACAGCAGAGGCGTTTCAGAGGCTTCCTTTTGATGGCTCAGATCTGTGAAGACTCCAGCCACAAGGAGGAGCTCTTGACCCGCGGCTGCTCAGAGTCCAGCTTCAGCAGCGCCGTCACAGCGCCCTCTATCTTTGACATCCACACTCTCTGTAAGAAGTCACACAAGGAGTTTCAGGAAGAGGACTGTCTATGGTTTTTACCGTGGAGCAGTCAGCAACTTTTGGATGAACTTCTTTTTAATACAGAAAACTAAACTAAGAAAAACTGACAGACACATCATCTGTGCCAGTAAACTATGAACTCCACATGCAAGGAGTGTCCTCTAAACTTGAACAAATATTGTGATTTTTGTGAAATTGATTGAACTCTTGTGTTGATGCTACAAAGAGCAGGTCATTGTTTTGATATCATTTTCAATGTTAAGATTGTCATGGCTGTAGTGCCCTACCTTTGCAGCTTCTGATGCAGCTTGCAGGATGAATACACCGATACACTGCTGGTAACGGTTCTGGTGCATGATGATAAATGAATGAGGCAGTCCTGATGCTACAAACACACAACAACAAAAAAATACAGTTCTGCTGTTAATTTGAACTGTACACACACTAATTACCCAGCATCAACATATCAACCAAAATAATACTTAATAACTCAAAGAAGACACTGTTTTGAAACTTAAATAGCAGACTTAATGTGTCCTTTGTTTAGAAAATGATAACTGCTTAAATTCCAATGAACCTGACAAGAAAACAAAATCTGAAATACTATTTTTATTACTTGATGCATTAAGCTGATCAATGTTCTTTAGCTGAAGTCGATCCAGTGAGACAGGCTGGTCTAGAACTGTGAAGGTGGAGCCTTCCTTCAGCAGCTGGTCCAGCTCCATGTTCTGTGGCGGCCTCAGAGGATTCTGCTCTGGACCGACAGACCTCTGCACAGAAGACAAGACAGAATTTAAACGATCACTGACGTAGACTCCTCACCGCAGCCTCACACTGAATATGTCCAATGTTCCAAGTAAGAACAACAGAGGGGAGTACCTTCTTGTTTCTCTTTATCTTTGTGATCAGGAGGAATTCGTCAAACAGGAAGAGACAAACGTCCACCAGCTTCGTGTTCTCTATGAGCACCAGTTTCCCTTCGTGCAGCAGACTTCTGTGAGAGATGAGATTCTCCAGAGTGACGGCCTTTAACAGATGTTTAAGATTCTGAAAGACAGTTGAAGATAAAAACATTTTCAACTTGACTTGTGAACTGATCATCTAAGAGATGAGAGCTTCTGATAGCAGTGTCACAGCGAATGACACAATGCACAGAAATATGTGAACACTTTCAAACAGTTTGCTCGGCTTTTCGAGATATCTGATCTCACATTCAGATACAGTAATAGCATCTACCTATCTGCACACAAAAGGTATTAGAGGATGACGTCTCGGTCTGTAAACAAAACTCTCAGAGACACCTAAAAAACACACACTTTATAAAGTTAAGACATAAGCTGACGGACCTCAGGGACGAAGGCACGCTTGTCTCTCTCCCACACAGGAAGCCACAGCAGGGCGTCTCTCAGTTGTTTCACCTTCTGGTAGTTGTCGAGCCACTTCACCTTTCCTTCTAAATCACCTGGAAACAGACAGCCATCATTTGAATAAAGAGACACAAAAACAAACCAATGTACTGCATTTAAAAAAAGAACACTCATTTATTATTATTATTCATTTCTTTGAGTAACACCTTTAGTGGCATTACAGTGGAGCATTTTATTTTTTTGTTGCGTTTTCTTTTTTAGTGATGACTGCTGACTAACACGGGCGTGGCCGTATCGTGACAGATTGCGGCACACTGCTGTTACAGTAAATATTCTCCCCCACACCCAGAGGACATTAGCCTTTCACATCCAAGCCTTGTCATCTGATCAGCCCTGCCACACCTTTTTAATGGTTATGGGAAAGTGTGTGGTTAAAGAGTTGTGAGCCGACGCTGTTTGCATTTGTGCGTTCAATTGAACAGAATGACATTGAGGTGCATGGCTGCTGCACTATTCCCACAGCTTGTCCCGACCTTACAGAGTAAACCCACACGACAGGTCTGCAGGCAGAGGCATGCAGCGCAGCAGAAATGGTCACGCCGGCCAAGACTAGCAGCATGTTTTCACTCTGCCTGTTTGTGTTGATGGATATTATCATTATTCACATCTGCTTACAATGCAACTTTATCTTAATGTGATTGTAAAACACCAGCTGGCAAACAGCTGATTGAGGAAACAGCTGAGCAGGATCCTAACTGAGCTAGAGTCTTAAAGATGAGGCACTACTTGCGCATACTTTTTTAGTTATACTTTTTTTCCAATAAAAGGGGAGTAGCTTATGGAAATCAGGGAGAGAGAGAGTGTGGATCGACATGCGGAATAGGAGGCACAGGCTGGAGTTGAACCCGGGCCGCCTACAGGGGAGGACAAGAGCTTCCATATATGGGGATGCGCGCACTAACCACAGCGGCCCCAAAAAGTAGCTACATGTTTGTGTATGTTGCTTACATATAGATGTGTCCACTTGTTCCGCTATAACCTGCAGCCCTCTGGTGTCTTCCTCTGCCTGGCATCTCTTTGCAATATTCCGCAACAACAGCGGATATCGCGTTAGCCTCTGCAGCGGTGCCACCAACAGGTCACGCAGTTGCAGCCTCCGGCACTGCTCATTCCTCTCACACCACTTTGGAGAAAAAAGGGGGAGAGAAAGTGGGGACAGGGTGAGAGGAAAAAAAAAAAAGAGGTCAGAGGGGTGAAAGACCTCATCACAGAGTTGGAACGGACGGGGGATGGGCGGCAAAAGTGTGTGAAGAGAAATGAGATGTAAGATCAAAGCACAAATACGAGTGATGACGGGGAGGGTACACATCTGTGACACTTGTGACAAACAGAGAAATGGTTCAGTGTGTCCTCTTTAAACTCCACAATCTCTGCCTACTGTATTTTAAAAAAGGTACATAGCGTCCCTGTCACTACTCTGACTTCCCTCAGTGAGTTTCCCCCTGTACCTTTACGTAGGATCCAAAGTCCTCCCGTGACTTCAGACTGTCCAGATAAAGCAGAGCCGTGGAGTAGTTGAGGCAGTACTTCTGCAAGCAGTGGCATACGCTCTCCTGGAAAGCCTGCCAACAGATACACGTATTACACAAACACCAGGAAGCAGACAGCTAGGTCACATTTGCCAATAAGCAGCCAATAAAATGCTCATAAAAAAAAAGACAAGATGAAAATCTAGATTCAAGCACAGGACATTGAAAATGTGTGAAATATATTCTAAAGCTAATGAGAGGCTTTTTCTCCACTTAACTGCTTTTGAGCAGTTAACAGGAGCACAAATTAAAACAGTTCAATAAAGGACGTGTTTTGCAATGGGTGTAAAATTAATCTGAACTTTGAAGACTAACCTAATGTAGTTCCTGTTCAGCTCAGAACACAAACAGGAAACTATATAATTATGGGCATAATAATATGAACCTTGTTAATATTAATTAATATCAATCTCAATGAGGTGCTCCTTGCTAAATCCTTTTTAAATAAATAAATCCTGTAATTATGAAGGAAAATATATTGATACAAAAATAGATCTATATACTGTAAATATAAATCGAGTTCAGAGTCAGTTCTGCAGAATTTAAAATGTCTAAACATCTCCAACGTACATTTTCCAAAGTTTACCCTGAAAGCATTTTTTGGTCTCTAATGTCTTATCTCTGGAGTTTTACAACCACTCTAATGCCTGAGCACAGACTACAGCCAGACTCAGTGTGCGTCATTGTGTGTCCACGTGTGTCCCTCACTTGCCTTGCTCAGCAGCTCCAGCAGGGTGGGCCCGCCACCCTCACTAATCTCCAACATGTCCTTGATGACACGCAGGAGGTTGTTCAGGAAACCAAAGCTCACCTGTGGCAGACAAAAAAAACCCCTCTTTCTATCAAGTATCAAAAGTCCCTGACAACAGGGCAACACTCGTGACTCTGTCACTGTTGAAAAGAGGAGAAATGACATAAAAGAGAGCAGCTCCCTTACATAATGCCCAGTCGCTTTACGAGGTCACAGGAAGTATTTGTTTCTTGTTGCCCATTTCATATCTTATAATTTTTTTTTTTTTTTTTGAGCTTCACAAATATAATCTTAGTATATCATAAAGTAAAAATACTGTAAATTGACACAATAACACCAAATAAAAATTAAAACAACCTCTATGAATAATGTAGTCCTCCAGTTTAGGTCACTTTGTTTTTTAACCTCGAACTGAAGTGTAGAGAAGTCATACATGTTGAAATGTTGCCAACTGAAGGCAAACGCCATAGAAGGATAAAAACTTCCCTGTCGATTGAATATCTGATTGATGTGGTGACCTTTAACACAAATCATGAATGGTTTATGAATGAATAGACAGAGAGTGATTCAGTGTCTAAAATAAGAATGCTCAGTAATTACGTTTTGTCCCTGAGAGGAAGCTTGCCTTGAACAATAGTGCAAAAGAAACAGTCAGCTCTGTCCAATTAGATGTTACATGAAAACAAGCACACTGCACAAGACTGGCAACAATGAATACAAGTCAAGTATCGCATTTAACACACTAGATAAAAAGACATAGGCACAAGACTGAAAGGCTAACATAAGAATAATAAAAAGAGAGTTAAATGCATCGCATGAAAACAGATGAAACGGCTTTCCGGGTATTACAAAGATTGTTGCGAGGATTACCTTTTGATTTGATTTGACTGAACATTGTATTCATTGTTTTTTTTTTTTGTTCAATTCTAATTTGGTTGCTTACTGTAATTTATGTAATCTATCTTGTGCCGTCTCACCTAAGCTGAAATATGTTGATATTCTATGAAGCAGGATTTTGGTTATCAGGGTAACTTCAGGGTTAACGCTGTGTGTTCTTTCTGTGGTATATCACCATGGTAACTTTAACTAAACACCTAACCTGAGCAGGTTATGTTTGGGATAAGAACGCTCTAAAAGAAGCTCCAGCCACTGACCAATCAGAGAGCTGATCATGAGAGGGGAGAAGGGGGAGAGTCAGGTAAACACTTTCCTGTTGGATTTGTCGTTTATAAAAAAGAAATATAATTGATGTTTTACAGTGAAGTTAAATTAGATTAAATTCATATTCATTTCTGTAAGCCTCTTACTGCTCTGCACGTCGGGCTGCAGATGAAACATTACGTCTTAAACTTTCAGGAACGCAACAAGACTATTCTGAAAATCACAACACGGCCCCTTTTTTGGATGATCTAACTGAAACTCTTTGTTGAGTAATCGGGTTGATAACCAGCTGCATGTGACTGTTCAGCGTGATCTCATGTGTTAGAAGATACCCTTGGTATGTTGAACTTGTTTCGTGGTAGAGGCCAAGGGTCTCATGACTAAACAAAATAACTCCAATGAGGCAAAATTCCCAGTTGTATTGATTATAAAATTAACAAATCAATCATCCTCTCACTGTGCTGTAAACAGGGTTATCTAATGTTATTGTTGTTTGTAATATTTTTGTGATAGACCTCAAGCTACCTGGCCTTGTGTGACATAATTAGCAGCACACTCACCAGGCAAAGCTCATTGAGGTTTGCAAACAGCCTCCAGGAGTCAACATCAGTCAAGCAGTTCCTCATCTGCAGGTTTGTGAGTGTGGCCAAAAACACCTGAAAGCCACAAAGAATGCAGAGTGAGGATGGACTCAGGCTATCTGCCGTGCGAGCATTGAATTTCTATTCTGCTGCAGTAAAGAATGGGAAACCCTTAGAGACTTTCACATGGAGCTCACTGAGAACAATTCAGGGAGAAAAAAGGGAAGCACAAAGCAGCTGGTGTTGTATTTCATTAGGGCTTGGTCTGTTTATTTGTGGTTTGGGAGTCTGTATGCATGAGCATTATTACGCTCTGCGTGGACACTCACCTCCTTGAGCACCATTAGTTGATTCTGGAAATAGACACACTCGCTGGTGAAAAGTTCCCAGATGGTTTCCTGTCTCTTGAAGCCCTGCGGGTCAGAGTCAGCGCTCACCTGGGAGGACTGGTCCCGCAGGAACTCCGCCAGAGAGAAGTCCTGAACATTTAGGGGGCCGCAAAAAAAAAAAAAAAGGGATCAGAAAAAAAACATTTAAGTTTTAAATAATGAAATAAAGTCTGACCACAGCCTAGACAGAGAGATTTAGATGTAACCTGTATTCACTGTAAGTGTGAAGCTCCTACCAGCAACCTGTCACACTCAGGTGTATGTCACTGTTTGTTTTTTTGTGTGTGGGTTCAACCTGACTGGTTTCTTCCTCGAATTTCTGGTTCTTTCACATCTTGTGTAATTTCAGCACTGCGTGCATTTCCCTCTGAGTGGTGGCCAGTTATTCTTGAGTCACTTGTTAAACACACGCTGATATATTTGGTTTGGAAATCTGGATCTCTCACTTATTCAAAAGCTGACTTTGAACGGATTAGAATCCAGTGCAAGACCAACATGATGATTTCAAAAACAAACAGCCTGGTTTGCTGCTGGCAATGCTCATTACCTTATACCGCTGGAGGTCGGCGTTTCTCCAGTCTTGAATTTGTGATGTTGACAGATATTTTTCAACATCTGATGCTGTGCACATGTGCGGCTTCCCTTTAGTCTGACAGACACAAAAAGAAAGACAGTTAATTCGGGCAGGTCATGAAAAAGGACTGGATGTGTGTTGATCCTTTCCTCCCATCCACACTATAACTAACCAAACAAGTTTAGCTCAAGTTTGGCTTTTCAAGAGGTGACAAGTTACAAAAAAAAAAAAATGTTGACAAAGGCAGAAGAGGAACCACTTGGAGTGTGTTTAAGGGTCAGAGAACAATGTCCCAACAAATGGCCAGCTCCAAAAGAAAGCCCATCAAAGCAAAGCACAAGCACACAATCAGTACCAGCCTCACATGACAACAAGAGACTCACAAAAAATGGCACTTACTGTGCTGCGCCTAGAAAAAGGCCACTTTGACTTCTTAGAATCTGTAGAAGTCAAAACATAAAATACAGATTATCAATAGAAAAACTGGCTTTGAGAATGACTGGATTAGAAAAAAAGAAAGAATGATTTGCTGGGATAATGTAACAAATCGAACTGCTTAACATGGGGACTTCAGGATTTACAAATTATCAAGTTATTTTTGCAAATGTAAAAATATTTCATTCGGTTTTAAGTGGTACATGAACAGTGCATGTAGCCCTTTCTCTTTTGGAAATGATTTGTGGTTTTGTGCCACAAACACGCAGACACAAACCCACTGGTGATGTGTATCCTTTGAAGCACAACAAATAACTGGGAACTCTTCAACGCTGAGGCCAAAAAAACTGTGACCGCTTCCTTTAATCTGCATCCCAAAGCCTGCAATTAACTTTGAACAGGCCTCTAAAGCCCACAGTCTCTTTCCCGAATAACCAGGACAGTTACAAAAGGAACATGTTAAACGTGAATAAAGTGGATGGATTAGAAACTGAAATTAAGAACTGAAGTATGCTTTAAATAAGTCTGAAGTCTTCAGGTATGGAAGCTCATTCCAAACAAATTCGTTGGATGAGCAGCTACGAGTTTAAAAGGACAGTTAAACCAAATGAACTTTGCTTTAACTGTACTGACAGAATCACTAATGGATGTATAGTTGATCATATCATAAGTCAAAGGTGTAGCACAGGCCCTGTTAAAACTGAGTACCGTAGATGGAATCTACCACACAGTAAAAAATGCTACCACTAAAACTTCACAATATATTTTTGAATTTTACCAGAGAAGTTTGAACCATTTAAAATGTCAGCTGCTCCATTGGATACAAAAAGGTCTCCTGGTGAAACGTCCAATCCTGGGAGGCTGACCACCACAGAGCTCCGTCTCCTCTCCTGGAGCCTGAGAGGGGGCAGAAGACAGGTTCATCCCTTCAGGTGGTGTCACAATTTTATTTTCAAAATGATGCAAATAATTGCAAAATAATGCTCGACTTTTTCAAAAAGGCCTCAAAGAAAGACCCATCTGCGATCGACCCGCTCTGCTTTTTGAAATGCATTGCAGCACAAAAGGAAAAGACGTGGTGCAAGCCACAGGAAATAACAGAATTCCTTTTGTCATTTTACGTGGTTGAAATGCCATCGAATTACCATCTGCATTGTGCAGCAGAGTTGGGATTAACATGAGTATCAGAAATCAGAAAGGCTAAGTGTTTTGTGTCTGGCTTATGTGTGGAAATCTGCTGATTAATGGATCGCCATATGTGTGTGCAAGGGAGGCGAGCTGTGAGTGTGTGTCGGTTATAATCCTCTTGGTCTCCTTTGCACAGTTACTAACTGAGGCTTTGCTGCTGCTGGAAAAACACAGGCCTGCCTTTTAGCCCCAGGGTAAACTCACACAGCCACTGTTCTCAAGTGTTTTTGACTTATCCTCTGCTTATGTACTTCAAGGATTACTGCTGAAACTTAAAATGCACATTAATGTGTTGAAATTACTAAACAAAGAATCTTACAAACATTTAAACTGAAATATCTTAATGGCAATTTCTTCTTTGATCTTTCTTTAGTTGCAAGGATGAAAGATTTCAAACAAACTTGATTGGTGACTTTCTGACTCTAACAATCACAATACAACAAAAACAATAATAATAAAAAAAAAAGGCTGCAATGAGCTGTACAGCAACCAGATGGGCTGGTTTTGCTGAAGGTAAGGTTCACTTTCAGCACACTGACACTGATCGACAGCTGGTCAGTGACCTGCGTCAACATGTTGAGGTTTTATGCATTCAGCATTTCAGGGGCTGGCATTTAAGAGAACGGCTTTGACATCAGGGTTTGAAGGAAAATGTTTGAACAATGGGGCAAATAACACAAAATCTGACGATCTACATAGGATCCAATGAGACCATTACATCAGGGAAGTTCCAACACTTTGTGTTCAAAAAAGTTATCAGGACGTGATCAGACCATGAGGAAGCCAGGCTAACCATTCAGGGCTGGTGGCCGTGTTTATGATGACAACACAATGAAGTGGAGCAGAAGTACAGGCAAAAGGAACAATGCCAATTCACCTACTACTTAACATAAAGTATGATTTAGTAGAATCAATGAACCTTCGTTCCTCCTCTTATAGATGAGAATTTACTGCTGAACAGAAACTGCACTGCAGCTGCTGAGCTCGCACCGTTGCACAAGCAGCAAACTAGACTAACTCGAATGCACATGCCGGCCACATTGCTGCCGGAACAACCTGTAAAGGAGGAGTTGGACTAAAACCAGGACCCCCCCCCCACACACACACACACACACACACAAACAAACACTTCCCTGATAAATGTATAGGCGGTCGGTGCTGAATTAAAGAGTAAAACAGACATAGTCAGCTGCAGCACCTGAACACTGTACAGGATCCATGGCTAATGGGACAGTAAGAAAGGGACGATTACTCCTCTAAACCAGGTCAGTGCCTCCTTGCAGCTCATTCCACAGCATCCTCACAATGGCATCCTGTTGCTTTGTGGGCGCGCAGAAAGCTCCCTCTGTGTCCGCCTCTGCCACCGAGAGCACTTGTAAAACTGAGTGTTTTGTTCCCGCACAAGAGAAATAATGATGCCCCCAAAAACAAAACTGTCCTGACCAATGCCTCGCAGGGCCCGGTCACTGTACGAGGCACAGTGCCCGGGTGTAATTACAGGAACAATAGCTGCCTAATTATCCAGTGATGGGAAGAGCCCTGCAGCCTATTAGAGAGGGTTGTGTGTGGCAGTAAGAGAAAGCCTTAATGAGGGTTTGTCTAGCCCATACATAACCATGGGACTCTCCAAACTTAACTCGCCAAGCTGATGCTCGGTTAACAAAGACATGAATGCACAATGGGGCTGCTTAAAGCAAACATCCAATCATACTTGCTCATGGCGTGGCACTCATGATGTGGAATCAACATGCTATGGCTTATATCATTAAGTTATGATGACTTGGTTCAACACATATTGCTGGCTCACTGTAGAAATTAAAGTCACACAGTTAGAGGGAAACATTTGACTACATTCCTGATATGCAAACATGATCTGATCTGAACTTGAAAGTGAAACTCCTGGGTACAGGGACAACATGCAAAACAGTCCACGGTCCACTTACCTATTCAGCTGCTTCTCCTGCAAAAAAAAAAAAAAAAGCAGAAGAAAAAGCTGCATCAGTCGTTGAAAAATGTTTTAAACTGTGAACATTTTTCACATTCTGAGTTAGTAGGACAGGGAGGCTCAACGAGGAATTTAAAGTTACAAATATAATCAAGGTTAAAAGAGACGCATTTGTGAAAACAAATTATATTTATATTTTCCCCTAAGCATCGTTAACTATTGACATGCCATGTTACCAGCGTGTTAGCACTGTCTGCACAGACCTCCTCCTGCTAACAACACACCACTATATCACTTTCAAAGACACTCCAATCTGAATCGCTGTTTTAAGTGGCCGTTTGGACTCAAAGCCTCTGATATCTGAGGAGAATGTCGGGACTCTATTGAGAATGTGCTCGCTTGAATACCGTGATCTGATGAATAGATCTCCCCATTATCTTTTTCCATCGCTCACTGACCCCTCCATTATTGGGTGACTGCTGACTGTGGTGAGCGGGGGCCCAAGGAGAGCACTTCCCAGGGCTCTGCAGGCAGTGGGCTTGGTCGGAGCTGTCAGTGCATGTAACTGCTGATTCATTTGCTGTCAAAAGCTCGCTTTGTGAGTGACCACCGCAGGAGGCAAGGCCGAATGGAAAGGAATGTGTAACCTTCTAATTTATAGATTATAAAATGTTCATCAGACTTCACTGCATGATTCATTGTGATTGTGGGAAGTGGTTTCTGGCATAATAAGAGAGTCAAATGATTCTTCTGAGATTGAAAATGCAACATAACAAGAAAAGTGATAAAACCTCACCTTCACTTCACTTTCAGTAAATCCAAAGTCTTTGAGACCAGCAGGATGAGCACTGCTACATTCTTGCCTCTTGGAAGTGATACAGTTATCGAAAGTCTTGGATCTATATGATCTGGTTCTCTGTCGGCCGGACGTTGAGTTTGTCTGATGGATCTCACCATCAGAAAGGGGACTGGCTGCAAGAGGGGACCTGACTTTGTGTACTGGGGACAAGGGGCCTACAGAGGAAGGCGAGCTCCCGGAGGAAGACTCCTCCCGAGTGCTCCCCATCCTGACAGGATCCCAGGTATCCATCAGCGGACGCCTGGTGCTTCTAATCCTCCTCAAGGTTGGAGATGTGGAGATTCGCCCGGGGGCCTGTCGGTCAAACTGAAAAAAAGGGTCCGCAAGGGACGAGTGTCTTTGCTTGGAGTGTGTCCGTGTCAGATCTATGTGCATTATTACCGGGTTGCTGGTCTGAGTCTCCTTGTGCTCAAAAGTCTGTCCCTCGTCGGTTTGTGTCTGTGCGTTTGCCACACCTGTCGTGACGACTTCATTTTCAGCCCACTCAATGTAACTCCAGTCCAGCTTCTTCTCGACGTCCTGGTCTTTATCTTGTAGGATAACGTGCTTCAGTGCAGACATTATAACCAAAAAGGCATTGTAGTAGAGTAAAGATCAGAAAACGTGTGATTGAAGGGTCTGGTTGGTTAGTCTCCACTGGGTTAAGGTCAGATGATAATCCTTTTGCATTCCCACAATGATCACACTGTTCACCTCTCAGGCTTCTGGGGGGCGGAGAGTAGAAAATGTGTCAATACTCACAAAGAAAATGAAACATACCTCCTAATCTTCTGAGAGGAGATTGTAGCTGTGAGAGAGAAAGTGTTCATGGAAGCAAAGTAGCCTTACACACAAAAGTGTTCACATGTGTGTCTGCGAAGGTCAATATGGAAACAATCGCACAACAGCGCACATTTAACGTTGTACAGTAACTGCACACTTTGCCTCCACTTCTCCTATCTCTGTCTATTGTCTGGCACAGTGTTTGTACAGACACTCATTGATTATCGTTCTTGTCTGGAAGTCTACCTATAATACTGCACTGCCGTATTTGCTTATAAACTGAGTTTATTTAAGCTGGTGCAGTTATAAACTCGGCACATCCACAAGGCCCCAAGATAAGAGACAATGTATCCGAGACTTCACGGTGCTGGTTAACCGTATATCACGAGTATCAGGGCAGAAAACAGCAAGTGCGTTTATGGGAAAGAAAGTCGTTAAACTGTAACAAGTCCGGTTTACTTACATCCACGAAGACTTGGACGGCTGGTGGCAAAGTGAAGCGTGACACCGCGCTACTGCTGCTGGTGGAGGTGGCGAACTGAGCAGGCTCAAAGTAAGTCTCGCAGAATAAGAGTAAGCCCCCGATTTTGCCAATTATTGTCACTGTTGTTTTTCTGTCCGGGTTTTGTGTCAAAACACCAACGCTGGAAGAAAACCTCTGTGTTGCGGAGTGAGGGTGGGAGGAATCACCGCGCCGAGCTCGTGGAAAGGTGCGACTGTTTCAGTGCCTGCGTGCGAATATCAATACAATCTCTCTCTCTCTCTCTCTCTCTCACTCTCTCTCTCTCTCTCTCTCTCTCTCTCTCTCTCTCTCTCTCTCTCTCTCTCACACACACACACACACACACACTCTCACTCTCTCTCTCTCTCTCTCTCTCTCACTCTCTCTCTCTCTCTCTCTCTCTCACACACACACACACTCTCACTCTCTCTCTCTCTCTCTCTGGTTATTGCAATTACACTTTTTTTCATTTACTTATGTCTATTAAATGGTGCTCACTATTTCTAATTATTAAAACAGAATATGTCTTCTGTTATCTTTTTGACATTATCATTGTACTGCAACTATTTTACACCTGTTACAACAACATTCATTGTGTGCTGAATTACAAAAGTTCATTTGTGCAGATTTCAAGTGGTCCTGTAGTTGCTTTAAAACTACTGTATGTACACGCCTGAGTTGTCGGCACCAGCCTGAGTTGTCGGCACCAGCATGACAAACCTTTCTCTGCTCCATGTGTTTGTATAGACACAACTGAGCTGAGACACAGCTGAGACAGTGAACACAAGAGGGCGATGCACTTGTATGTTTATCACCTTGTAGCTGATGAGTCTGATTCTGACCCCAGTAAGGTTTGATCTCTGGCGACCCCTAGTGAATTAGTTTATGTATTACAATTAAAAGTCCTCCACCTCTACAAGAATTACTTAGTAGTACTTCATTGAATCATGTTACACCAATTAGGGAGATATCTATACTCAGAATGGATTATCCCCAAATTCTTATTTCAGATGTTTTATATCTCAAAGATTTACTCTGTGAATATACCTTTAATTCATTTGTTGTCATTTAAAGGGATTTCACTTTCAGATTTTCTCTGACACTGGCATTATTATGACATTATAGGACTGTTGCGTGTAGAAATGTACCATTGCAGTTGATTGATGTGGAATGTGGAAAAAAGATACATCTGGAGATGAGATGATTAATTGAGCTTTTTTGTTTGTGAAATATTGAACATGAATAGGCACTTATAGCTTGAGCCTTTAGCTAAATGTAAGATAGTGCAGTGGATTTTTCACCATAAGCCGTTGCCTTGAAGTACAAAACATACAATTTAATATTGTATGAAATTATGAAATTATTATTATTATTAAATTATTATTATTATTATAATTAAGTATTTCCTGTTGCACATTTTGGTCCTATTGCATTAATAAACACATCTTTCCACTAATTCTTCATAAATGTATAAACTACAAGTCTCATTTAATTCCACCAGAAACTCACTGAGTGGTTCCAGCAGGAATTTATACTGCTTATGTTAATCAACTGGAAACCATAAGTAGAAACCAGTATAGATATAGGATTTTTACCTACTACTCAAAGTCATAAAGTAATGTATTTAATAATGTAAACCACAAACATGTCACTGACAGAGTTGACTGCGGGCCCTGACAGCAGCAGTCTCCTCCCCCTGAAGGGGATGTGAAGAGGAGCACCCTCCGGTCTGTCTGACATACAGGAAGAAGTTGAATAAGTCCTAAACTACTGCGTTTTCTTAAATAACGTCATCAGTTGTTGAACTTTCGCTGTTGTACTTCCCTTGACTCTGAAATGTAAAGAGTTGGAAGGATGAATTTTAGCACTACTGCTAAACTGGATCCGCTGTGTTAACTCGTGGATTGCTGCACTCTTCACCAAGAGACGTGTTTAGACGATCTTAAATGGGAGAACAGGACTAACCAACTAACTGAGCGAAAAAAATGTCCGAGCACAGATCTAGTTTTCTTCACATTGGAGACATTGTGTCTCTGTACGCGGAAGGCTCGGTGAATGGCTTCATCAGTACTTTGGGGTAAGTTGATCTTGCCTGCCTCTCACTTTCTGCGAGCTGGGGAGCCCCATGAGAAGTAATCCTCCTAAATATGCTCTTTCACTTTACAGCTGGCAACACCTTTGCACCTCTCTCGTCTTTAGAGCTCTTTAATCTGCTCAAGTCAAAAAGTTAAAGTTATGTGTTGTGGTCAGGGCCTGTCAGCGCGCAAAACGCTCTCAGGAAATTTCTGCACGTTTACGCAAATGTAACAGGAATGCAAAGCAGCGTGCTCAACCAGGTAGACAAGTGCTGGTGCTGCTTTCAGATAGATTATTTTTTTCCAATGATCTTCAGTGGAGGGCTCGGGGACCCAGAGAGGGACGGTGTCGACCCACCTTCAAAAGCATAATAAGAGAGGACAGTCACTCAATTTGTATTTATTTGAAGTTAGCACGAGAGTATCAGATTTCATGTAAACTAACAAAACAGATCTTAAAACCTCTACTAAACAATATCTGTAAATAAATTCACATAATCTGCATTCTGTAAAGATTAGAAATTGAGAAGAAATATTTTCTCAGTTGGAGTATTTGAAATATTTTTAAAGTGTTCTTGCAAGCTCCCCTCTCTAGTAACATTCAGATTTTGAAGAACTTTGTTTAGACTTTCCTGCTTGACTTCGTCCCCACCTGTTTCTAAAAGCAGTAACCCCTCTTATCAATCTGATTCATTTAAAAATAGAAAAGAAATAGCAGCAAGATTTTTATTCATTTTAACTTGGCACTTTGCTGACGATTTGAATAAATCAAGTCAAAGCAGACCATGGCACATTGTAAGTGGTCATTAATACACATTTGAACCGCTGCAATTTTAGAGGTTATCAGAACCATCATTACATTGTGTCATTCTCCACACGCAAGTGCAAATAAAAGCCACACACAGTTTGTTTTTATGAAAACCGAAAGCTTCAGTGTAAGGTTAAATGCTTTGGTGGTTCCGGGTGCACTCTGGCCTCTCAGCCTGCAAAATGAGCTTGGAACGACACTGGCTCTGAGGAATGAGACTGCCACACCCACATCTCCCTTTTATTCACCCTCAGATTCTCACTCACTTTCACTCTTTTTTTTCTTTCTCCCTAGCATTCTTTCTTCAAATAGTAACCTCACAACAGCTTGCACATTTTGACAAGAACGCCTCTTTCCATCCATTTTGCTGTGAAGAAGCACAATAAAGCATGCTTGTACCTTATCTTACAAAATTGTTGCATGACATGTTGTTCTCTCCCTCATTATAGTGCAAACAGCAACCTCTTTTCTTCAAAGCTCCTTTTGACTGCAAAGGTTCAGCACACATTAAGCATTTAAATGCAATAGTGCCGGGCAGCTATTGTTCCAAGCTCCCCTTGTTCTGAAGCAAAGCAGTAAAGCTCTTATCAGCCATACAATACAATGTATTAAACTACTAAGTATTTTATTATGGGGTTGGTCTGGCCAGAGCTCACCAAGACCCAGAGACAGCAGATGGTTCTAACATAAAGACCCTGCGGGGTCCTCTTTGGAGGTCTGTAAGCTTAGAACAACTTAGTTGCTGTTTGCTTTACATACCATTAAATATACACCTGTGTACACATCTTATGTTGCAGACTTTCAAAAATCAGAATGACCTTTGTGTTTCTTTAAAGGTCATTTGACTTATCTAGAGCCACACATGAAATTGACCTCTGGCCTAGTCTACGAGCCTACGAGCATTTTATTTGATTATTATTATTTGGCTCATTTCAGACATTGACATACACATTTCCATGGTATTAATACCCTTTAATGCACAGATAAGATAGAATAATATTTAAAAACAATGCTGGAAACATTATTTAAGTTGTGCTATATGTTTTTTTTTTCTATCCAAGTATACATTTTATTAGAAACTGTGTGACACGATGACATTACTTTGCAGCTTTTCTAGCAGGTTCAAACCTGCACTAACAGATCTTGATTAAAAACTCTTTACCACTTATGCAATTTCCTTACAGATGAGTCATTTTTTGGATTTTCTCATAAAGCACTTAACAAAATGACTCTCAAACCTGTTTCTGTGCATTACATTTTGTTGTTCTGTGTTGTTTTCCTAAGTCCACTCAACACAAGCAAAAAGGGCTAAAATTAGCTTTTCGTGAGTCCCGCCTGCCACATTTAGCATGCGTTCATGTTTAACTTGCTAACAGTGAAAGCACTTGATCTGGCTGTGAGTGTTAACCTCTGTTTGAACTGTACCTTGGCTCTCTGGGGACTTTAGAGTTACTTATTTATGAGCACATGGGACTCTTCCAGAGGGCCTTCCTGTTTAACCATTAAGCACTAGATTCTGCTTCCTGTTGGCCTCCATTGTTTCTCATTTAGATGTAATCCTGATACACAGTTGGAGGGAAAAATATGCCTGTGGTGGATTGACAGTGATGAGCCGCTGTGGCATTAATAGGAAATGGCAGAGTTAATTTCAGCATGGCTGCCAGGGTTGTATGAATTGGAGGAATTGTGCTTTGCATTATGTTTCTCCTCAGTGGACACAATGAATGGACGTGCTTGTCCACCCTGACCTTTGGTAAGAATGGGATAAAGGGATGAGACTTGCGTGCAATCACAGCTGGCGTATAATTAGTCATGCAGGTTACAGTTGTAGAATGTATCTGGCATCCCTCTGAATGTAAAACTTTATAAAACCTACAAAACACTCAAAACATTGCAGGCACGGGGACCTTTGTCCTCACCAAACTGGTTTTACCCCCATGAAACCAGTTTGCACAGATAAAAGCTTTTCACAAATACAGAACTGTCCATAAAAACTCAAATTATCCGGAGGGCCTGTGTGTGTATGTGAACAAAAATAGCCAATTTTTTTCTCCTGCAAGACTCTTAGTATTTTTTCTGCAACAAATCAGAGTGGGCTGATGTGAGAACGCAGCAGGATATTCTACGGAGAATTCAGCCCGAGCCCAGTTAGAGCAGAAGTGACGTTTTTATAATACTTCACGGTGCATAGATTGTCTGCATGCGACCACTACGTTATCCGTGCGCGTAATTAAACGGCTTCATTACGTTTTCTGCTTCCTGCCTTCAGTGTACTCTTGCATCAAATTATCCCACCTTTCTCAGATGTGGTGCATTCAGTTTAAACCTTGTCTTGACTTAACTAAATCGACTCCCTTAAGGAGGATTACATTTTGCTCCATGACCAAATAAAGTCTTAAATCAAACCTTTAGGACACGTGTCATTTCAGATTAATGGATTATTTAGCATGTTTAAAACAACACCAACCAGATGAACACAGAATGGACTGCCAGAACGATATTCAGTTGTTTCACTTCTATACAGTATGTGTATATATATTTACTTGTTTCTTGTAGACCGTAAATCCCATTGCTGTAGGCCAGAGTCACAAACTAAGCAATTTAAAGTTGTTGGTATTCTGTACATGTACCCAGTCTTGTTTTTCCGTAATGTTTGACCTGCTTTTACATCTTCGATTACCCTAAATAAAACTCTGTCATTCCAGCTTCGATGAGAACATTCACCATTCTTTTTCCTATTGTTTACAGCTAGCAAGGGCGGCTGAAATAAATCTTGTTAGCCTCGAACGAGGATACCTTATTCTAGGGGCAAACCTAATTGTGGTTTGAGTAACATCAAAGGAACAGATCAGTGACAAGAAAAACTTAATTTCTTCAGATATAAGTCATATTTACCCACTAAGATCTCTGATGGGATGTGATAGATTAATACACGGTTAGATTCCATGTGAAGCTCTTTCAGTACAGGCCTGTCAATTTCAACTCTTGTGAGCAGCAGCTTTTATTATACCATTATCTGTCATGGGCTTCATAAAACCATCAAATGTTAGTAAAATGTGAAGATTTCACTGACCTGCTGTGCATCACCCTAACATCTCTGGTGTGTAAAACAGACAGAAACTAGCTAATAAAAAGACCTGGGTGTGAAACAAGACAGTTATTTTCTAGACGACACTATTTGTTTGCCCTCTAATCAACTCAGCACAGAAACCACATGCTTCCTCTGGCAACAGCAGCAGCAGCAGCAGCCTGTATATGCTCGAGGTACCTTACATAAGACTTTACAGAGAATTTCAACCTGAAATGACCGATGAAGCATACCCCTAAAAGATTCATCCTACATTTGAACTACCATGATTTCTATTTTTTAATGGTGATTTAAAATTGGAATCTAACAGATTTAGAGTTTTTAAGAATGATTGCGGTTTGATCATAGTGGTGAAAAACTGCAAAGATTCCTTATTTGTTGTCAAGGTCTGGATTTGTGTTTGAATGAAAATTCATTCTATTTATTTGCTCTGAAAAGTACGCTCTGATTTAAATGTATAAAAGTACTCTTGTGGTTGATTTTATTTTATTTTTATTTTTTTTGAGAAACTAAATACGATACATCTTATATTCTCCTTGGAGAAATTTGTCTTGGATTAAAAGTGGTGCCAGTGTTCAGTTGCTTTCACTGGAATAAATCAATAAAAATCATATAAAGACACATCCACACATAAACAAAAAGGCACACACCAATACAAAACAGCACCAGACATATTGCACTAGATCTGCAAAAAACACAGCATGAGATATAAATTAACAAAAGAAAGAAAATATAAAAAGCATGGACACCATGATGCTGTTGCACAACACACACAGCCTTACAAAACATTATTACGATTTTTTCTCAACGTGGAAACAGAAGAGTTTACATCGGTATCGTCAGATTTGAGTATGTGAGATAGGTCAGACAACACTGTCTGAGAACAGGCTGCTCATATATATCGGCTGGATGTTGTCAGTCCTCCCAATCACCTTCATTCAGTCTGCAACAGACTCAAGCTGAGATTTTAGCTGAACGGAGAGCTCACCGTACCACACTGATATATCCTATCTAAGCAGGATCTTATGGTCAACACTAAACACCTTGAGCCTACAATCTTTGCTGTAAACGAGAACACAAATTGTCAACATGAGTTTTCCAGCTGAACAGGTTATCCAGGTGTATACAAATATACAAATAACATGAAATAATATGAGACCATCTGCTCTGCTCGGATGGTTTGCTACATGTAATGCAGACAGTGCTGAGAGTTTTTGTAAGTTGCTGCTGTATGGAGTCAGAGTGCGCTCTACTGCAGAAAGTTTATGGTGACACTAAATCTAAATAAGCCAAATAAATATATGGATCAAAACAAATATGAAACAGCCACGGCTGACAGACCCATATTGTCCTGATTTATATAGAAAATGCTTTTTATAGATCCATTATCACTCTGCATTTTGTAAAAGCATCTGATAAGTGGATGACTGTTATCACAGTTTTATCGAGCTTGATACAAAACAGGATCCAGACTGAGCAGATCTCCCACCCTGCTGGACGTTAGAGATGAAATCAGCATTAGCTAGCTCTATCCAAAAAAAAATAAATCAAAAAGTAAAAGGAGACGGATATAATTAAACACACTTGTTATGTTGCCAGCTCATCCCTGAAGCCACAGGTGGCTGATCAACGGGAGAGGAAGCACTCTTTTGAACGGTTTATTTACAGACCAGCTTTAGTATGTGACACTGCATTGCTTATTTGGATATGAGAATGATACCACAGTTACACCGCACCACAGTTGTGCTATGCAAATGCTTGTTTGTAAGGTGAGCAATTTAGCCACCAAGAGAACACTGCAAGGTCAGGTGAGCTCCAACCACTGTGTTTATGATGTAAATCTCTTCTCTGCAGGCTCGTGGATGACCGGTGTGTGGTCCAGCCTGATGCAGGAGACCTGGCAAACCCTCCGAAAAAGTTCAGAGGTGTGTAGAAATATGCTAGTCCCATTGGTTCAAGGTAAAACACAGGAAAAACAAACGTTGTTCACTGTCAAGGCTGACCAGCTCATTTGCGTTGAATGTTTAGTGACACAACATTGAAGCCTTTACGTGCTTAGGGGGCTCTACAGGGATCTGTTGTGAAAATAACCATTAACCCATAAAAATACAATTTCACCACATTAAAACCCTCGAGTGGTTTCTGCCGCGCAAAGAGTGACTCCTGTGTGCCTGAATGCTTCTTCTCCTCTCCAGACTGCCTCTTCAAGGTGTGTCCCATGAACAGATACTCGGCTCAGAAACAGTTCTGGAAAGCAAAACAAGGAAAACAGGGAAATAACAACACACAGGGAGAACTGTTTAAAAAGTTACAGGTAAGCCTTTTTTTGTTTTTTTTTGTTAATTTTGATTAGCATATTATAGCTTTAATAAGTTTGTGTTTTATTACCCAGCATGCAGCAGAGCTGGAGCAGAAGCAGAATGAGTCAGAGAACAAGAAGCTCCTTGGAGAAGTTGTCAAATACAGCAACGTCATCCAGGTACAGCACCGTCTCTTCAGCAAACAGATGCAGCGCCAGATTGTCTCCGGTCCAGAGACTTGTTTTTATTATCTTGTTGACAAAGCTTGTGTTACTGTCATCCAATCCCCGATGCCTCGAGCCAATTTTGGAGAAGTGCACACCGATTGCCTTGGTCTTGATTTAGACGATGAGTTCCAAAAAGAAATAAGCAAGCAACCAAAGAACCCTTTTTCTCTACCAAAAAAATGATTTTCAATAATTAAAACAGTCTACTTAGAAGTATGAGACGTGTCATTTGGTATGTAAAAAAAAAGACATTTCCCAGCATTTCAAAGAGAACAAAATTAGCTCTTGGATTATTTGGTCATTTATATACCTTAAGGTGTCAGAGCTGTTTGTGCTCTGGGTAGAAGTTATTGTCTTTTTACAGTATGCTATGAGAAGTTTCACATATGTGTCTGAATACTTCCACCTTGCAGCTCTCGCAGTATCTAAACACATTGCACTGACTGTTTTGTCCCAGCTCCTGCACATAAAGAGTAATAAGTATCTGACGGTGAACAAGCGTCTCCCTGCTCTGCTGGAGAAGAACGCCATGCGAGTTTCCTTGGACCCAGCTGGGAACGAGGGCTCCTGGTTCTACATCCAGCCCTTCTGGAAGCTCCGCAGCGAAGGAGATAATGTGAGTTTTCGTTTTAATTGAACAAACACACATTTCACCAAACACACATTACAGTACAACAGCTTCATTTTCTTTTACAACTCCAGCAGATGTCATTTGGCGTGCGAGCTGACTTTTTCATCCTGTCAGTTCATTGTTTGTCCTGTTTCAGTAACATTTCTGATTTTGTCCTTCCCCTTTGGCTTTAGCATCCTATGGTTAAAGGTATTGCTCTTGATTGTGCATGGTGTTTGTGCTGTATTAGTCAGACCCTAAGTATCATTTTAAAAGCATGGATGCATTGGCCTTTCACTGCATGTAGGTTTACAGGCTGAACTGAGTCTGTCGGTTGTGACTTTGCATCTCCGCTGCTTCTTAATATTAAAAAAAAGTCTGAAAATATTTCAATCTTGCATTGGAATATATGTTTTGAAGCATCCACATTTGAAGCCATAGTGTGTTTAAGAGTCTGCCATAGTCTGAGAATAGGTTAGAAAGCATGCAAAGTATCAAAAGCAGGTAGTGTATGTTTCATTCACATCTCTGTATGTTGCATTCAATGCACAAACACCACGGCCTGAACAAACGTGTGTTCATGAGCGGCTCGACCCAACTCTTTTTTTTTTTGTAAACGAAGATGTGTGGGATCCCCTTGCATGGTCACACTGCTCCTTTCTGTTTGATCTAGTTAAACACTGCTGAAAGTTTACCAACCTGTGTGTCCTTCTGGGATTTGACTGTCTCTTACTGGGTTCCAGGTGGTGGTCGGAGACAAGGTGGTGCTGATGCCAGTGAACGCAGGGCAGCCTCTTCATGCCAGTAACATCGAGTTACTCGACAACCTTGGCTGCAAGGAGGTGGGAACAGCTCATATGTGGTTATTTTATTAAAAATAAGACACGTCGCTCATCTTCTGGTTGTGTTTATCTAAAAAAATTGTTTTAATAGGCATCGTATTTAACAGAACAATATGTTATACATAAACTGTGTTTGTAACTTAAAAACCACAAAAAATGTTGTTTAAAAGTGACTTGTGTGTGATTAAAAAAAAAATCCCCTTCATCTCTGCAGGTTAATGCTGTTAACTGTAACACCAGCTGGAAGGTCACCTTGTTCATGAAGTTTAGCGACTACAGGGAGGATGTACTAAAGGGGGTATGATGATTTAGCGACCATAGAGCTATTTCTTTGTGCTTCTGTAGCTAGACGCTTGACGCGAGGAGCAAACGGCATGCCGTTGTCGTACAGCAGTCTCATGTTGTCTTCTTGACTTCTGTCAGGGAGATGTGGTGAGGCTGTTTCACGCTGAGCAGGAGAAGTTTCTGACTGGTGACGAGTACAAAAAGCAGCAGCACGTCTTTCTCAGGACCACACTGCGACAGTCTGCCACCTCCGCCACCAGCTCCAAGGCCCTCTGGGAAATTGAGGTGAAACACAAAAAGCAAAGAGGTTTATTTCTCTATAATAGCTGCAGAACGTTAGATTTTTCATTAAATGTTTTATTTGATCTTGGCTATAATCAATTGATGCAGAAATCTCTGGATTTAATCCCAGCTCGTGAGAGACCATTGTGTCTGTTGATGTCATTTATGCTTATTTATATTAGTTGTTTTAATGTAGGGCAGATTTTAAATTAACATTACATTAGATTAGATTAACTACATTAACAATCTGCCAATTAGCATTCTAATTAGTACCATACCTTATTAATCATCATTAAGCGCCTGTGAGAACCTAACACACTGTTAGCTAAGAGTTTACCCTCAGTACCCTCCTAATGGCTGCTCTTTGATATTAAGTTAGCAAATTGTTGTACATGAACTAGGATCTTAATATACAGTTGCTTACTTCTACCGTATAAGAGCCTTATTAAACAAAAACATATTAAGATAATTTACTAATTACAATAAGATAATAGTTAATGGTGAGTATTGTGATCCTAATTCTAAAGTGTTGACCATTTTTGTGCTGGTAAAGTTGACTGAATATCATTAATAGATGAGGTGAAATTGAAATATATTATTAACAACCGTACAGTGCATTCATAACAAAAACTACCCCATATAGAAACCTAAAACAGAAAAGTTTCCCTCCAATATTTAACCCTGGATCATAGCAGTGGTGTAATATCTGCTTGTCTGCCCCTCTAACTTTTTAGTTCTTTGTCTATTGTACTGTACGTTCCTCTTATCAGCAAGCACTAAATTGAAGTTCCTGTTCTCCCTCGGCTGTTTTTGCCAGAATGCACTCATTTGTTATATGTGTGAGACAGAAGAAAAATCCTGTTATACTTGGCACATTAGATCCCTCTTGACTAACTCACGCAGGGACAGGCTACATAGATGTTGATGTTAGCTTAAAATGAAGCCATGCATCACATTGTCATTTGGTTAATGAATTAATGTTACATTCAATTACTGCTGTTAAGCCAGAGCTGTTCGGTCTTCATTTAAGAAGCTACATTTAAAAGCATTCTAATACCCATGAAGACCTAAAGTGGACACTGTAAACAGGATCCATAATTACCTTTCTCACAACATCACACCAGCTGGATTAAAGCATACACTTGACTGCATACTACATACTCACAGGGGTAACTAGCATCATAAAAAACGCTTGTTGCTGTAAAATGCTCTTTTGTTTGTGTGTCTCCATGTCAGGTCGTGCACTATGACCCCTGTAGAGGCGGAGCCGGCCAGTGGAACAGCCTTTTCCGCTTCAAACACCTGGCAACAGGGAATTACCTCGCAGCTGAGGTATCTTTTACTCTTTCACCTTTGCTACACCTTCTTTGTACATTATATTTCCAGTTGTACACTATTTTACAAAGGGCCTTTTTCTCGGTTTTTCTTCTGCTCAGTGTGTAAGCATAGTTGAGGAGAATTTTAGGTGATGTGCTGTAGGTGGCAGTGTTCCCACTGATATGGCCTCTATCACACATCTTTTGCTGATGAATAGTTTTGAATTTGGGTGATGGGGATGAAAATGATGCAATTATCATCAGAGCTGTCTTGATTAGAGTTCACTGACAGCTCTGTGTACTCTGCAGGTGAACCCTGAATTCAAAGACAACAATGTGGTGCCCAAAGGAGAGGTAAGTCAGGCTGCCAAACAGAAAATCAGATCCAACCACCTCAGACTGGCTTTAACCTACTTCAACCTAGGTATGTCCTTTTGGGACATGCTGAGAAGAGATTTATGATTTAAGACATCAGCAGTGTAAATAGTCTGTCTTTTTACAACACAGATGAGCCAGATTGCTCTTTATTGAAAAGACAAGGTGAGAAATGATGTTAGATTTTAAGTGGAAAGAATGACTATCTCAGCAGTTCAATATTATCAGTCGATCTTCAGGCCCTTCTCCATCTCCTCAGTCTTTGGTTATGCAACGCCACCAGTCTCACAAAGTTATGTGTGCACACTCAAACTCTGAATCTATATTGAGATATTCCTTTAGCTCTGAGCTACCTCGTACATTTGTATTCTGGCGATGGAGAGGAACACAAACACTAACTCTCTCAGCCTCACACTTTCTCATGCACATGCTGAATTTCAGACACACAGGGGGCTCCTTACATAACGTCTGGGTGTGGGGGTGCCCTGCAAGAGGGGATGGAGGGGAGTCAGACGTGCTGTCTGCTCCGCTTCGCTCGCCTGTGCTAAGCTGGTGGGGTGAGTCACCAGCAGAGGAGGGCGGGAGCAGGAGGAGGGAAGATAGAGAAGCTGAGGCGGAGAGGGAGCTCTGGGGAGCTTCCCATTGACATGCAGAAAACAGTGGGAGAATTAACCCTTGGCATTATCTGCTACATCTGCATCAGTTCAGACTGTACCAGCGTACATACTGCAGTGTCTAACACAGCACAGATGACTCACGGTTCTCGAGCTGCATGTCTGTGTAATTTGAAACCTCATTAGTGTAAGAATCTGTGACAGTAGAGTTTGGCTCACATCTCTGTCCTCAATTATAGATTTTATCTACAGTTGGGCTCATATACATATCTGAATTTACATGATTACATGTGGAAAGATACGGTAAATCTGCACATCTATTCTCAGCTTTTTGGTGACTCTATAATGACACTCTATAATCAAAATGAATGTGACTGAATCTTGACAATATAGCAACATGTACAGTATGACAAATGTAAATTGTGAAGTGTTGGTAAACTTCTACTTTTTGTCCTTAAAGTGTCTTTCTGCTTTTTGGACTGCCTAGAGGACAGAAAAACAATCTACAGTTATTTTAACATTTTTTTTCCATTCAATTAAAAAAACTTTATTTGTCACTGGGGGGCAACTCAAATTTTAGTTTCACAAAATCCCAAATTATTTATTAATCTTGTGTAATATACCAGATAATTCAATACCGTGGTAACTGCTCCCATTAAAATATATATTGCTGTTATTTAGTGCCTGCCAGGGCTTCATCTGGAGAACTTTGTTGTGAAACTGGACATGTTCCTCTGATGGCACACCACTGATTGTCAGAGGATACATTAACTGTTAAATTAAGGAACCGGCCTTCTGACTTCCAGTCTCTCTTCTGTCCTCAGAGGACCTCAGAAAGGTTGCCATTCCTCCTACTCACAAAGTAGGCAATTCCCTAAATCTGATTATGACTTGGCTGTCATGCTTCCTTCTAGGGATTTTGCCAGACACTCTGGATTTTGCCAGACACTTTGGCAAAATCAGATAAGGCTACAGACACACTCTGCTCCTCACTTGTCTCATCTCTGAATAAACTCTGCCCTCTAGTGTCCAAACTGCATGGACATTTCCCTTAGTCCATGGCTCACTGAGGATACCAGAGAGCAAAGGGCATGGCTTAGGACAGCAGACAGAAAATTGTGTAAATCCAGAGACTTGTGTGAAGAAGCTGTGGATGCATCTTAAATATTGACTGACAAAGAGATATCAAGTGTTGCATCATGATTGTAAAAGATTGTTGAGATATAACAATTTCCCCTGGTGTGTGTGTGTGTGTGTGTGTTTGTGTGTGTGTTTGTGTGTGTGTGTGTGTGTGTGTGTGTGTGTGTGTGTGTGTGTTGCAGAATGAGACAGATATTGTGTTCTCCAAGAAGAAGCATCAGGCAGCAGACAAGATTGCTTTTACTCTGGTTTCTGTTCCCCATGGGAATGATATCGCTTCTCTGTTTGAGCTGGATGCCACCACTCTGCAGCGGGCCGACTGTTTGGTGCCCAGGTCAGTTGCTGTAGTGCTGTAACAAGCTACTTCTTCTGCAGTTGTATCCACAGAAGCATTTTTTTTGCAAGAGTTTACAGCACAGAGTAGATCAGTTCTAATTGTCACTAATTGTGATGCTGAATGTCTCCTTTTAAATGTTTGTCAACTATGTGTCATTTTTATTAGTAATGGAACAGTATTTAACAGTCAGAAATGTGGATAATTTCTTAAATTAGTGGAACTGAAATAAAAACAATGTTATTTAAATCTATCCGCCTAAGCAGTACATGCATTTCTTTAACAGTACTGGGAGCCATTATATCAGTTGTATGAGGGGGCACTTAGACTTAATTATGTTTGTGATAAATGCTGACCTTTTGACATGCATTAAACTAGCTAAATGTGTTAGCATGGCAAGATTAGTACTTTTACATTCAAAACATTTTGATCAAATGGCTGCACTCTTTTGTGTCAGTTAATCATGTGGAGAGGGACTTTAGTGGCATTAACGTATGTAACAGGAATCCATTAGCTTCCAAGACACAGAAAGGCTAGGATAATCTTTTATTGATTTAGCACAATGAATGCCTTTTCAGAAATGTTATGGTAATCCATCCAATTACAGCCAAGACATATCGGTCTGGATCAAAAGCCAAATGCAGACATTGCCATCCCCAAAGTTCTGCTGTTATTTTAGCTAAAATGTCAGATTTTAAGAATTGAAATTAGATGACTACTGTAGACTTGCCAAAAAAAAGAATCCACCAAAAACTGGTTTGTGCTCAATACTTTCCCTAGAAACTCCTACGTTAGACTGAGGCACCTGTGTACCAACACCTGGGTGACGAGCACCAATGTCCCCATCGATGCAGAGGAGGAGCGTCCAGTCATGCTCAAGGTCTACACTCATCCAAAAATAAGCACTAATCAAACACACACTTGCACTCGCACATGCACACACATAAGCATTGCAAAAACTAGTAAAACACTCAGATGTATTTGATTTTTTATATTTGAAAATTTCTCTTGATTGTCACGATAGATTGGCACCTGTCCCACTAAAGAGGATAAAGAGGCATTTGCCATCGTTTCTGTTCCTCTGTCGGAGGTCAGAGACCTGGACTTCGCTAACGATGCCAGCAAGGTCCTGGAGTCGACTGTGAGAAAGCTGCAGTACGGCAACATAGCTCAGAATGAGAGGAGGTACAGACACACAGCCATGACAGCACAAGTGATAAAACATGCTTTGCATATGTTATGTTTTCATATGTATGTGATATTTATTCCAGGTTTGTAACTAAGCTCCTGGAGGACCTGATCTTCTTTGTTTGTGTGGTACCAAACAACGGCCAGGATGTGCTGTCTGTGGTTACTTCTACACCAAACAGAGAGAGGCAGAAACTCATGAGGGAGCAGAACATCCTTGCCCAGGTCAGCTGAAGTCTTTCATATTTTAAAACCGCAGATTGACAATGAGAAGTTGGTCCTCTACCATTTTTCTGGTTTTGCAGATTTTTGGCATCTTGAGGGCTCCGTTCACAGATCAGGGTGACGGTCCAATGCTAAAGTTGGAAGATTTGGGGGACCAGCGCTATGCTCACTTCAAGTACATGTTGAGACTCTGCTACAGGGTGCTACGCCACTCCCAGCAAGACTATCGCAAAAACCAGGCATGTTGTCTTCTTCTTAATAATATTGAGTGGACATGGAGTTATAAACAATTGTTGTCATCTTGGAACCAAGAACTCATTAAGTTTGAAAAAGTATTTATTCTCATATCACTATTAATTTAATTAATTAATTAAACTGCTAACCACTTCCATTAAAATCTAATTCTGAACAGTGGCTAATGCTAACTTTTAGCCAGCTAGCTTTTGAACCAAACGTAGGTTAATAGCTAGCTTGCTAAGTTAAGCGGCATTTCTACAAATTATACTACTAAAATGTGTAACAATACATCTCAAACTATTATACTTTATTACAAGAACAAAAAATAAACGCTTGATAGGCCTGTCTAGCTAGAGGACATATTTGTGGTTTTTAATTAGCCGTTTTCTCCCTAATTGTTCTCCTTCCTCCCACCCAGGCTGCATAATAATTACATGATTAAAGCAATTAACTGGTCTTTTCCAGAAGACAGTTTAACATGTCACAGACAGAAAGGAGAGAAACATTGTTTTATTCTTGCAGAGAACAGAGTCCTTATTAGTGTTCTTAGTGACGCTGTAATTTACTCTTTTTTTCCATCTTTATGTCAAATTCTTTTTTTTGTGCTTTTCAAGCTAACTAGACTTTGATAAGTGTGCTTATTTTTGTTGTTTTTGTTGTTGTTGTTGAAATATTGTAGGATAAATGATGATTTGATAAATTGAAAATTTAGATTATGCAATCTAAACCCTTGATGAAAATTACTAAATGAGCAAGCCCTTCCTCACCACAAATAGCTGAAATAAGTGGTGGCTAACAGCCAGTCGGTGTCTAAACAGGCCTATGGTTTTATTGTGGGTAACTTAATGAAAGGGAGTTAGGGTCGATGACAACACTATATGCAGTGATTCATATTATTAATGCTTTTCTATAAATAACACTTTTTTTCGTTCAGCTTCACCACCATTTGCATCAAAAGTGTTTTAATGCAATTGGTTAAAGCTGCCTACACTTTCTTTTCTATGTAGGAATATATAGCCAAAAAGTTCTCAATCATGCAGTCTCAGATTGGATATGAGATCCTGGCTGAGGACACAATCACTGCCCTGCTGCACAACAACCGCAAGCTGCTGGAAAAACACATCACAGCCAAAGAGATTGAGACCTTTGTCAGCTTGCTGAGGCGCAACAGAGAGCCCAGGTCAGACTCGGACACCTGCTAAACATTGGATGATCAATTTTTTATTTTTTTTTAAAGGTTTATTTTTGGCCTTTTTAGCCTTTATTGTAGGACAGTGGAATGATCAGGGGGTGGGAGAGAGAGGGTGGGGAGGGACATGCGGTACAATAGCCTCAATGCATGGGGACGCGCGCGGTGCCACTGTGCCACCGGCGCCCCCAACCAAAGGGAAAATTTGCTAATAGAAAATATAGTATGTAACTGCTGTGTATGAAAATACAGAATACTTTTCTAAAAATGTACAGTATATTTTGAAACACAGGGATGATGGTATTATAGAAATATGATATAATGCTATCCAACTCAATACAACAATGTTGCCAACTTCCCCTATTTTTTTAAATTTATTTAATTTAATTTATTTATTATTTGGGGGAGGGGAGGGGGGTGTTACCTCTTACACCCTTACCTCCCCTCCAGCTCATTATGACATAATTGGAGGTGTTGATTTGAAGTACACGTTTGATATGGGAAAATGTGATGCAGTTATTGAGTCCTTATACATTACATAAAAATAAACTGCAAGAGCCACAGAAAGCAACAAATAAGTATGTGTAGAATGATTTGAAAATGGGGACAGAAAAGCGTCAGGTATTGAAGATGTTTTTGTGTATTCCTCCTGTGTACATGCACTTCATCTGCTGAAACTTCCCAAAGCATTGGTTAAATGTTGTGATTCATGTCTGGTCTACATTTCCAGATTCTTGGACTACCTCTCTGATCTCTGCGTGTCCAACAAAACTGCCATCCCTGTCACACAGGAGCTTATCTGTAAATTTATGCTGAACCCCACCAACGCAGATATTCTCATCCAGACTAAGTGAGTCACACCCTGCGGAATCTATATTTAACATCCGAGACAAGCCTGTCATGCTTCAGCCATTCACTTTTAACATGTCCAAACAGAACTCTCTCTACATGTCCCCCCCGGTGTAATGTAAATATTTTCTGCAGCTGCGAAAATTCACAATACTGAATGTTGTGTGCAGTTTTTTCTCTATAACTGCTTTATATCATACCCCTCCTTAGGCTAATCCCTAACACTGAGACCACCCTGGAGTCTTCTCTGCTGCAGGATGAGGTGGAGGAGGAGGAGGTTTGGCTCTACTGGATCGACAGCCACAAGGAACCTCACGGCAAATCAATCCGACACCTTGCTCAGGATGCTAAAGGCAACCACAAGATGGATGTAGACACAATCACCTACTACAGGTGATGGTTGTGGTCTTTGCTTCTGTCTACCCTACCCTTTCTTTCTTAAGATTCTACATTAAAATAAGTTCCTTCATTAGTTCTGCACTGGTTGAAGTATTAGCCATTTTAGTTCAAACTGGTCATAATTGAAATAAATAATGAACATGACTCTGACCGATGCAGCAGAGTTTAGCTTTTTTTTAAATTGCTCATTATGTCTAATGCCGCTCTGTGATGGATGTACTTATTGAATTAGTGATTTTGAACTAACTTGGCAGTTCTATAGAGACAAATATGCAAGTCATTGTTGCTTTTTAATAACTACATACTACTAACTCTCTATGGATCTGATATGATTGCATCCATTTTTTACTGGTTGCCACAGCCCTAAAGGAGTTCTAACATAATAGAGATAGAGCTGCTCAATTTTGAATTGAAAATTGAAAATCTGTGATAGGAAACCCTGATTGACAACTCTTTGATAGACAACATGCTGTCCCATGGTGATTTACCTTAAATCATTGTTTCTCTGCTGTTTCTGCTGTTAGCACCAATAATATAATAAAACTGTATATATAATTGGGTTGGCTACCGTTTAGACGAAGACTGAACAAGTTACTATTTTTTACCAACTAATAAAGTATGGTATTGGAATTTTGTATTTGTTGGTTATTTCCCCGTTACTGTATATTAGTGTATAATTCAAATGTAGCCATCAGCAAAACTCAAATTCATTTCTTTGTATACTAATATAACTGAAACAAGCAAACAATAGTATGTTCGGCCCTGCTTCTTTTCACATGTGATATATGAAACAAAAATCCCTTCACTTTTATTCTTCTCCTGTGTCCCCGCCTGTTCTGTAGATACCAGCTCAACCTGTTTGCTAAAATGTGTCTGGACCGTCAGTATCTCGCCATCAACCAGATATCCTGTCAGCTTCCAGTCGATCTGATCCTGCGCTGCATGTTTGACGACTGCCTGCCCTACAACCTCAGGGCGTCCTTCTGCCGCCTTATGCTACATATGCATGTGGACAGGGATCCTCAGGAGGCGGTGGTGCCTGTTCGCTATGCTCGCCTCTGGACCGAGATCCCCTCCAAGATCACGATCCATGAGTGAGTGCCCATCAGTGTGTTGTTTTTTTTGTAATATTCAGGTATACTCTGCTTGTCAAAGCATGTAGATGGGTACCTTGTTTTCTTGCAGGTTTGAGTACGAGACCACTGACGCTTCAAGAGAAGACATGAAGAGGAAGTTTGCACCCACAATGGAGTTTGTGGAGGAATACCTCAAAGATGTGGTCAGCCAGCGTTGTCCATTTGGGGATAAAGAAAAGAATGAGCTCACACTAGAGGTGAAAAAAGTCATCATGATATACATGCTTTAAACATAACTACAGGACTGTCTTTTTTTTTTTTTTAATTTCTCACATTTGTTATTCATGTTGTGCTTATTTCTCTTCTCTCTCCCAGGTGGTGAATCTGGCTCGTAACTTGGTTTACTTTGGTTTCTATAGTTTTAGTGAGCTGCTGCGCCTCACACGCACCCTACTGGCCATTCTGGACATTGTCCAACACCCGCTCACCTTTGTGAACAAGCTCAACAAGAGCCCTGAGGCTGGTCAGTGCTATGAAAGAGTACAAGTGCAGTATTTCATTGTGTTGATCTTTTAAGAGTTGTAAGCTTATCATGAACTTATAGGAGTTGCATAAAAGTTCAATTTAACCTTTTAAAATGCAGGAAACTTTTTCAATCTCTAGCTTTTAAGGCCTTGTTATATATATATAAGATAAAGAAGTCTAGACCTCATTGGATCTATAAATGAAGTCACAATAAGGAAAAAGATGACTGTCAACAGACCACAGAAAGAAATGCCAGAAGAGCCTTTATAATGAACCAGATGAGCTTTTCAATATGATTCAGGATATTTAGCAACTGGATTCACACAAAAGTTTTAATGAATATTTCAAACAATTGTTGTACAATAGCTTAAATGGACCTGTAACTGTAATGGCAAATTTATTTCTGTTCTGTTTAGAATGATTCTGATGTCCTTGTCTTTTAGTTTTAAAACTAAACATGCTTGGACTGTAATACTGTATGTTCACTCCCAAAATAGATATTAATGATTACATTTACACACACACACACACACACACAAGCACAAAGTAAAATGTGTGAGTTCCCTCTTTAGGCAACAATGTCCTCCGTACAATCCATGGCGTTGGGGAGTTGATGACTCAGATGGTGATGAGTCGAGGTGTCCCTCACAGCCTCCCTGACACCCCTCCCTCCCTTCGCTACGGTAAAGGACACTTCCTGCCTGACAATGAGGACGTCATGGTGATGGACACCAAGCTGAAGATCATTGAGATCCTGCAAGTTAGTGCCCCCTACTGGATATATGTGAAGTGAAGTCTGACTAAAAGGTGGCCTTATTCAACAGTTTGATTCTCTGTTTGTATGTTTCTGTGTCTCCCTGTTAGTTCATCCTGAGTGTGAGGCTGGATTATAGAATCACATACTTGTTGTCCATCTACAAGAAAGAGTTTGGGGAGAAGAGTGTAACTGAAAGCTCTGCCTCTGTGGCTGATTTGGTCCCATTCATTCGTGAGTCTTTATTCTCTTCTTAAAATAAAACTCTTGAGTTAAATACACACACACACTGCCGATTTAATGTTCACTTTGTTTTATCTCCAGCTTCTGAACCCGACATAGATGAGATCGCGACCAAAGCAGAGAGCATGTTTGCAGGGAGGTAAGTCACACAGAAATTGGCCAAAGATGGAGGCTACACTGTTTCCTTTGTCTCGTTGGAAGATATTGCATCTGTTTATAAACTCCTGTCAAAGATTAGTATGTTGCGGATTGACTGCATGCACATGTATGGTTTTAGCTCAGAGCTGAGTGCAGTGGAGCTGGATGATGAGGGTGGCAGGACGTTTTTGAGGGTTCTGATCCATCTCATCATGCAAGATTACCCCCCGCTGGTGTCTGGCTCACTGCAGCTAATCTTCAAGCACTTTAGCCAGCGAGCCGAGGTGCTGCAGGCCTTCAAGCAGGTAGGAACACAGCAGTGGCACTCGTGCATTTCATACTGGGTGAGCTCAAAGAGTATGGCATTAGGCACTTTCTGAGTTAAGTGACTTTTATCAGTTTGGATGAGGCGGGCCCTCCAAACAGCAAATGTTTTTAAATGTCTCCCTAAGAGTGTCCTCTGCTGGCACAAGCTCCCAATATAACAACACTCTGACTGAGATAGAGCATCACTTGGCAGAGAAATGTTTTTACACACATTTGTTCTTTTATTGTCATTCTCTCAGGGTTTTTTTTTCTCATTTGGCATTTTTGTTTTGTCTGTTTTCCAGGTCCAGCTACTTGTGTCTGAGCAGGATGTAGAGAACTACAAGCAGATCAAAACAGACCTGGACCAGCTGCGTCTGACTGTGGAAAAGTCAGAGCTGTGGGTGGAGAAGAGCGGAGTTTACAACGGGGAAGAACTCGGGGTCAGACAGAGCAAGGAGCAAAACATCGAGGTGGTGTACCATTATTTCATGGTATCCAGCATCTAAACAAAAATGTCACATTGCACTTCATGAAGTGACGTTTATTTCTTCACAGGAACTTAAGAGATTTATCTGAACATCCCATCAGTCGTTCAGCTGCGCTGTAAATAGCTCCTTTGTTTGTCGTTGTTGTCACTGAAGCTGACGGAAGGATGTGTTTTTGCTGTGTACTGAGGAATAATGAATAATAATGTGTGGCAGAACAGGAAACAAATGTGACCAAGTGGTTATCAGTCGGCCCTGTAACATGTTGTGTGTTTCTTTTAACGTCATTATTGTAATTATAATGCAATGAGAAGGATGATAAAGATCAGAACAGTGGGGGTTTTTTTCCATTAATGTGTGACGAATGATGTTAAT
The DNA here is from genome assembly GCF_947650265.1 of Symphodus melops. Lineage (NCBI taxonomy): Eukaryota > Metazoa > Chordata > Actinopteri > Labriformes > Labridae > Symphodus > Symphodus melops. The sequence continues at coordinate 13,679,661 of NC_136696.1, read as the reverse complement.
TAGAGACTGGATGGGAGATTGTTGCATGCTGCTGAGAACACATACGAATTGCACCGTTGGTTAGCCGTGTCATCACAGCATTTCAGATATTTAACATACTGTTACACGTATCAATGAAAACAAAAACAATGATTGATATAGTCATTAAAGGCTTTAATTGATCGTCATGCATCTTTTCAGGAGGTTGTCCTGAGCCCTGTGCAGGATGGAGATATTAAACCTCAAATGGAGAGCAACTACAACATCGTCAAAGAGGTGAGCTTCCTGTTCTAACTTCCAATTCTGTCATTTTTCTCTTGCTTTGTGTTTTTTTTAATGTGATGTTCGATGTCTAATATTTAGATCCTGCTGAGACTCAGTAAACTGTGTTACCCGAGTAAGAAGAGTCGTGTGCAGCAGCAGAGGCTCCTGAAGAACATGGGAGCGCACACTGTGGTGCTGGACCTTCTGCAGATCCCCTACGAGCAGGTGAGAAACTGAAGGACTTGTCACACTTGTGTATGTGTACATGTATGTTTTTGTTCCTCTTTAATAATCCAATCTGTTTCTTTTATGCACAGAGTGATGAGAAGATGAACGAGATCATGACCCTGGCACACACATTTCTGCAGAATTTCTGCAGAGGGAACCCTCAGAATCAAGTTCTCCTGCATAAAAACCTCAACCTCTTCCTCACTCCAGGGGTAAATTGATATGATCTTGATGTACTTGTCACACTCTCATGTTAATGTCTGTCTTAGAAATGCCATATTTTTCACTGTAGCATGCATCAGTGTGAACAGAATTGTCCCATTATTTAAAAAAACAAAAAAAAAAAAAACACAACCACAAGGTCCTAAACAACTTTGTCACAGTTGGCCGAAACCGTTTTCTTTTTCTGTCTTTTATATAAACAGGTTAGTTCAGGGGCAGAGATGGCCTAGTCTTTAGGTCGTGCCCAATGTACAGGGATTACAGTCCTCCAAGCGGGCGACTCGGGTTCAAGTCCGACCTGTGGCTCCCTCCTTTTTGTCATTTCTCGCCTACTCTTCCCGGTTTACTGCTCTATCCACTGTCCTTACAAATAGAGCCCAACAGTGAATCATAAAAGAACAACAAATTAGTTACCTAACTTTATGAAGATGTTCTTGTTTAAAAGACTTCCTCTTTACTGTGTTTCTCACTAGCTTCTGGAAGCTGAGACGATGCGTAACATCTTCATGAATAACTACCAACTCTGCAACGAGATCAGTGATCGTGTGGTCCATCATTTTGTCCACTGCATCGAAACACACGGACGGCATGTTCAGTACCTCAAGTTCCTGCAGACCATTGTGAAGGCCGATGGGAAGTATGTGAAGAAATGTCAGGACAAAGTCATGACGGAGGTACGAATGTCATCAGTGATCACACATGCTTATTAAGGGAATTTCACCGAAGGGTTGAACTTAAATTTTTCATTTCACAGTTTTAAGGGCCATAAGTCTTATAATTATTTGTGTTTTTTATGCATTTTGTTGTACATTAATGATTAATGTGTGAATGGTAACTGCAGACGTCGGGTGAACCTTGCTTTTATTTCATGTAACTTTTCTCTTCCTGTTGGTATTTCCAGCTGGTTAATGGAGGGGAGGACGTGCTGGTGTTCTACAATGACCGCTCCTCGTTTTCAGTGCTGCTGCAGATGATGGGTTCTGAGCGAGAGCGGACAGATGAAGACGGCGCTCTGGCCTACCACAACACGCTGGTGGAGCTGCTGGCTGCCTGCACCGAGGGCAAGAACGTGTACACTGAGCTGAAATGCAACTCTCTGCTGCCGCTTGACGATATTGTCAAAGTTGTCACCGATGTTCACTGTATACCAGAGGTAAAGGCTAAATAATTGACCAGAAAATAATATTATGGTTGGAGATTTATAGTGTAGATAAAAACTAACAAGCTTGTCAAAAGTCTAACAACATTTCTGTATAAGCGAGTCATCTTATCTCCTTTTCTTTTCCCCTTAGGTGAAAACTGCCTATGTGAACTTTGTGAATCATTGCTACGTGGACACAGAGGTAGAAATGAAAGAGATCTATACCTCCAACCACATCTGGAAGCTCTTTGACAACTTCTTGGTGGACATGTCCAGTGTAAGGCTCTGCCAGATTTTAAAGGTCACACTAGTCTGACTGATATTTTTATAATGAGGCTCTTTAAAATGTGTCAGGATACACTGAGGCAAAGACAGTGAATACAGAAAACTGGCAGTGATTTGTTGTGATGCTTAGCTTATTCAGAAGTTCACCTTTTGATTTCATTCTTCTATTTTAGGTGTGCAACACGACCACAGACCGTAACCATGCCGATCTGGCCTTGGAAAAGTATGTGACAGAAACAGTGATGGCCATTGTCAAAGGCTTCTTCAGCTCACCTTTCTCTGTCAACCACGCCAATCTGCAGGTATCATCATCTCACCTTTAACAGCCCAGTGAAATGCACCTGCGAAGGGAGGGTTTGTTAGTTTATTTGAATCACGGACATTGTTAGAAAAGAACATTAGTTTGTCATTAGAGAAAAGATGCTTTTTTTTATTTTTTTTTACCAGATTTAGCAAACTCACTTATTTCCATCTGTTGTCCCTGTGCAGGTGATGGCAAACGTAAAATACAAATCAACTACCGGTAGTCATTTGCACACGCACACACACACACACACACACACACACACACACACACATACACACACTAAGGGTCATACTTGGTTCACACGTACAAATCCTTTTCCATTTTACAGAAAAAGTTGGCGCATAATGCATATTTACCCGTTTCATTGGAGAATGTTGGAGCTAGAGCAGCATCTTAATTATTTTTTTTATCCTAAAATCTGTATTCATATCTTCTATAAGAGGTGTTATACAGGTGTTCCTATTAGTTTAGTTTATAAGTTTAGCCATCAGGGACCATGTACAAAAGGGGTCTTTTTAACCTTTATGCCAATTTGAAAAACAAAAACAAAGAAAGATTTACCTTCATCTCTCCTCTTTTCATAGACAAACCAGTCTGTCTTCATCAAGCTGCTCCAGTCTTCTTTTAGGATCTACAACTGCAACTGGATCAACTCAGCTCAGAAGGCTAACATCGAGAGCTGTATCAAGACGTTGGCTGACGTCGGTGAGTTTCAGTACTCTGGTGTCCAGCTTTCACATTTTTGAATGTTGACGGAGACATTGAACGTTACAAGTATGTCAATGTAACGATATTTATTGTTCTGACTGTGTAGATTGAGCATATCTGTGGCTGGATTTGGTCAGAGATCATTTTATTGCACATTCGAGACACAACTAAGTAGCAGCAGCTGGATCGATGCAGGGTTTAGATGTTTAATGTCGGCATATAATGAATAAACTCACAGACATGTTTCTTCATATCCTTCCTCAGCTAAGGCCCGGGCCATAGCCATCCCTGTGGATCTCGACAGTCAGGTCAACACTTTGTCTCTCAAGGTCCACAGCAACATGGTGCAGCGAGCAGCCAAGGACTGGAGGACCTCTGCACGCACACGACCACGGAAGGAGCCCCTGGGTGGCCCTGACTACAAGAACATTATTGAGAAGCTGCAGGTGCACATCTTGTGTCTCCGTTCATGCTATTAGCTCTGAGAGTGCAGGATGAGCGATAAGATTATTTTTGCAAGCATCTGGTCATGGTGGATAAATCTAACCTGATGATGGCACTAGAGAAAAAGTTAGGGTTGTATGGGTAAGTAATGTAAGGTAATGTAAGTTCATAGGGACATGAATGTCTACACCAAACATTTCTGCAATCCATCCAATAGGTTTTCACCTAATCTGCTTCATAAACAAATCTGAAAACCTGATGAATGAGCTGTTTTAGTCTATGCCTAAAATGAGTTTACCATTCCTTTAGCCATTTTGATAATGTGGCCTTGTTTTTTATAAAGAGCAGAGTTGAGTTTAGAGCCTGAAGTGGCAACGGTATGCCGAGTATTCAGCTGTATCGTTTCCTCCTGCACAGCATCTCATGAGCCTTTGTGTCTCTGTCTACAGGGGGTCGTGTCCCTCCTGGAGGAGCAGTTCAGTCCGAAGGTTCAGGCAGAATTTTCTGTGCTGGTTGATGTTCTTCACAGCCCCGAACTGCTGTTTCCAGAGGCTGCTCGTTTACGCTGTGAGAGCGGAGCTTTCATGTCTAAGTGAGTCCCTGTCTAGAATCTGTGTATGGACCAAAGTCTTTAAACAGGGAAGCATGGAGGCCAAAATTTAAAATGTCAAATTAGCCACAACACAGATCAACAGTATGGCTCACATGGTCTTCTGGGTAAGGTGTTTTATACTTTTGACATTGATGATTGCTATGTTTTTGTTATTGTTGCTGATATTGAGTCTGGGTAGATATAAAAAAAAAAAACTCTTGCTGATGGGAAACCATTTTCTTTCTATCTCACAAAAGGTCCAAGTTATTTGCAAACAAAGTTCATTGTGAAAACGTCTAAACGGAAAATCTTAAAAAGTATAAAGAAATCCAGGACATCCCTGTTAAATATATATTTTTTAAAACTGTAAGAGTGAATTGGATTTTCAGATCAGCCAATTTTATTCATCAACTTAACATAACACATAACCTGCACAGTCATTTATTTGCAATTTGACTGTCAGTTATCCTTGAAGAGAACCGGGTTCCGTCTCATCATTTTATCATCGTTTTTAACCCTGTGCAGCACCAACTGTCTGCTTTGAGTTTTTGACCATTAAATGAAGAAACACAATGTTGTGCATGGAAAATGAGTGTTATTTTTTTTAGCTTATGAAGATGTTTAGGAAAAAGTATATTTCATGTGTCTGTCAGTGGAAATTTTAGAAGATAATTATGACAAATCAAACCTCTGGGGGTCCTGCTCCTCTGCTGTGCTACCATCTAAAAGCAGAAAAGGAGTTCGGCAGTAGTTGTCAATAAAAAAAAAAAACAATGTCTTGTTTTTAGCTGAAATCCAGTGACTGACTGTATGAGCATATCAAGCTGATACAGCACTTCTCTTGCCACTTTTCAGACTGATTAAACACACCAAGAAGCTGATGGAAAAAGAGGAGAAGCTGTGTATTAAGATCCTCCAGACGCTGCGAGAGATGCTGGACAAGAAGGAATGCTTTCAGGAAGCTGTGAGTACTCACCTTGCACGGGGAGTGTATCACTTTAACATGGTGCACAGTACATGTTTGTCACTTTTACATCACAAATGGAGGATCCCCCCCCCCCCACACAAAAAAGATTATAGTCTCTCATGCTTTCATTTTAGCACGAAAGGGCACATAAATAAAGCAATGTTTGGTGAGTGTTTAGCGCTGTCTCCAAGTATCAGCAGTGCTTCACTCCCATCAGCTATGCTGTGCAGCCCTTGTTTTCTCCCATGTCTGTCGGCCCGGAGCCCAGACTTCCCTTCATCAGTATGCTGTAGGCCTGTCTATGTTACGTAAGGTAGGGAGGCACTTGAGGACACACTCACACTGAGAGGGAGAATAGGAGGGAGGAAGTAAGGAAAAGAAGGAGGGGGAGAGAACTGAACAAACAAATCAATACTGCAGCGTGCGTGTGTGTTGGAGTGGAATGGGGGGGGGGGGGGTTGCAGGAGCCTGACTCCTGCTGGAAAGCGAACGACAGGAGTGGCGAAGAGGAGACGGAGATTTGAGAAAGTAGCTTGAGGTGTGTATGTTAGTGTCAAGGTAGGGGATGGAGGATAAGGGCCAAAGTGGAAAAAGACTGGCTGGAGGTTTAGGAGAGCTTGTTTTGGCTTCATGGTGATCGGAGGTGATGCTGAGCAGACACAACAAGAGTGTTGGGCCCATTCAAAACTCTACATGTAAAAAAAGATCACCATTTGTTCGGCTTGTCTTGAATTCAGTTGAATGCCCTACACATTATAACATAGTTAACATGTGCAGCATGTGTTGCTTTCCTCTGACCTTTCAGATACATCACTTATTAAAATAGATTATTTTTTATGTGTATTTGTCTTTACACTCTCTTTGTATGATCGCATTAGTAAATGTGTTGTCTTAATTTCTTAATATAGAAACCAGAAGAGTCAGACTTTTGTTTTCTACTATTCGTGTTTGCACC
>NC_136696.1:13552659-13673369 GCF_947650265.1 Symphodus melops | reverse complement strand
TGATTGATTCTGTCTGTCATGTTTGTTCATGTTCATGAGTGTGTGGACATAATTGAGACCTTCTTAAGTACCATACATTGGCCCAGGACTTTGTTTTGTCCAAGTGGCAACCTCCGGTGTTGAAAAATAAAGCCAATGTGCTGATGGGACTCCAAAGCCCCCCAGCAGTAACAGATGAGTGACGCCTCCAGGCTTCGTTTATTAATATTAACAGTTGATAGTTTAATCATTGCAGACACTTTCAGAGGTGGTCATTTCAAAGGTTGCGGTTCAAAGAGCTGTTTTGATTAAAGGCCCTTTTGGCTCCATTTGAGCTTGTTTTCATCACTGTGCTGTGATTATTTTCAAACTTAACAATTGGAGCAAATTTTGTTCCTCTGTGTCAGGTAAGGATCACTGACTCGTCTTTGGAGGGAACTGGAAGTCTGTTTAAAATTTTGTATTAAAAGCTCCCAGCAACTTTTAAGTCCAAAAGCAACAATTTGATCTCAGATAATCTATGAGATCAAATTGTTGCTTTCACATTTGAATTTCCCTCTGGATCAATAAAGTATCTATCTATCTTAAAGTAGAGGAGCTTTTGATGCAGTGTGTTGATCCTTTTTTAAACCTTTCCTTCATTTAAAATGTTTGACCTAGCACCGGTGAAAGGATTCTTTGGATTTCTTTACCCTACACCTTGTGTAGTTAAAAATGTAAAATAGATCGAGACCTGGGTGAAATAGATTAGCATCCACTAACTCAGCCAAAATCCCCAGCAAATCAGCACTTTATATGTATTCCAGGATCACTTGTCGTAACGTGTTTCTCTCATTTTGTCCACCATGTTGTCATAGACTACTGTCGGGTCGCCTACTATTTATGCTGACAAAAGAAACGACCCATCTTTGCACCTTTTCAGCTCTGAATACCTTCAACACTACAGCACACCTCATAACAACTAAAATCTAAAATCTTTACTTAACGTTGTTCATGAATCATTTGTAGCACCTCCACTGTGAATGCTTCTGCAAACGGTTTGCCTTTTCCTGGATGCTTGTTTACGCTGCTGTCTTATATTTTCCTCAGTCTCACCAATTGCTCTCACATGGCGACTTAATTTGTTTTGGTGATGCGCTTGTTTGTTGGGTGAATTTAATGTGCTGTGGAACTGCTGCGTTTTGTAAAAGGTGGCATGTGATGCTCATCTCAGCACGTGTTTTTTTTATTTACTTTTATCAGATATGAAAAACTTTAAGTTCTGTGTACAAAGAGGCAGAGCTCCCTGTTGTGACTGTAAGGGGCATATGGAGCAGAACAAGTTCTTCCACATTGCAAGCAGAGATGAATCAGAAATGTTTCTGCTCTCCTGAATCGACTTTTATTGAACATCATCACCTACGACAGCGCAGCATTAAGGCACATATGCAATTCCTGATGGTTTGATTAACAGTGGCTAAATATATTTGTATTTATTTATGCCTCTGTTTTCTCATCCTATCCAGAAGTCCATATCCAGAATTTCAAAAACTCTGGAGGTCACGGGTGAAAGCCACAACACACCACACGTGGAACTTGACTTCCTCAAAGTACTCTCCTTCAACACAGTGAACTTTAAATAAAACTGTCTCAGAACCTTATTTCAATATCACACTTCTTTGGAAGCTGATTGTTTACGCTACATAGTGTCAAAGTCTTCAAAGTGCATCTGCAAATGTTTCTACTGAAAAGAAATCAAAACATTTTCATCAAAAAAAAAAAAATCCTGAAAAAATGAAGTTGGAAGGACTTCACTGACCTCAGTGACAGCGTACGCCCCCTGTGTTTCCTCACATTCGGTTTTTTTTCTTCACTCATCAAAGTGTCTGTCCTGAACCTGAAGGATAACAGGACTGTTGATGCCCTATTGATGAATTACTCCCTCGTGCAAAGCTTGATATGGATCCCCATACTCCCACTTCCATTTTCCTTGTAGTGCAACACAGCAAACAATGCAGAGGCAAACCTTATTATGTACTGTACACTATCCTTTGAGTCTGGGCATGATGAGCTAAAGACAACAATAGAGGGTAAAGGTTCACATAAAGTCTTTGTACTGTAACAGACTGTGTTGACTGCAGCTTCGATCTATGTTGCTCACTGATGGTGTAGGTGGTGTATGTTGCTGGGCCCCCTACGTTGTCTGTGGGAAAACTCCCCTTGTAGTCTGTCACTGAGTTTTTGATCAGCGTTCCCCACTGTTTACAAAAGACAAACACCCAGAGTCCTTCCAAGTTTCTGTCAGATGAGAAAGAAAGTAGAGAACGAGACTGAAAGCCCCTGATCTGAGCCACGTTTGGATAACTTTTCTCTCGTCTGTGAACTCGGTATCCTTCTGTTACCGACCTTGTCTGACCTGAACAGCCTCCCCCCCCCCCCCGGCTTTCTTAGCTCTGTCTGTCTCGGTCCACAGCTGGTGCTGCCCTCCACTGCCCTCCTGTGTGAGCTTTCAGACCACCTAAAGAAGCAACGAGCAGGCTTGGTCTTTGTCTTTTTCTCCATGCGTGTCTTAGGAGTCGCTGCACACAGAAGAGCGTGTGTGGGGGGGCTGCAGGAGGGGAGGGAAGTGGGGAAAGAGGCGGATGCAAAGATGCGGGAGGTTGAGAAGAGAATCAGCAGCGGCTCATCCCCCTTGCCTGGACACAAGAGCCGCAGTGTGGCGTGCCGGTGCACATTTTAAAAACACAGTGGCTGTCTGCTTCTCGCTCAGTTCTGTTTGTTCCTCGACCGCTCTCTTTCTCAACCTTCCCCCTCCTCCTTACCCCTTGTCAGTTCTTCTACCTCTGTTTTTACTTCGCTTTTTTTTCTCGTGGCTCTTACATCACCTGATGGGGGAGTTTTTTCTTGTCAATGCAGCAGCAAGCAGATGAATCCGGCTATGCTATATCTCCTTTACCGCCATCCTGCCTCCCCTCCGCTCTCCTCTGCCACCCCCCCCCCCCCCCCCCCTCTCTCCCCAGATTTGGCCGTCAGAGGTGAACAAGTGCAAACCCTTTAAACCCCATTTTTTACATCAACCCCACCCCCCAAATAACTTTTCTTTAACGGTCTGTAAAAAAAACATTGTAAAAGGATGAAAACACATTACATCCACTCTCTATAAAGGAGAAATGTCAACACCTGATCTGATCTGTTTGAGCATCTGTTTGATTTGGCTGCCATAAAGAGGGTGATGCTGAATTTGTGGCTGTGTGGATATGAAAGAGGCGCCTTCAGTGGATTCTCACCTTCAGTTCAAGAAGTATATGTGTGTTTTTTTTGTATGCGTGTGTGTTTGTGAGACAGTCAGCCAGACGGCGCAGGCAGACAAGTGTCTGTGCTGACTGCAGATGAGATGAAGTGTTCACTGACACAGGGAGCTTCTGCCGCACGTGCTCCTCCATATCTTCACTCTTTGGTGTTTGCTTAGTTTTTGCTCTTTAGCTGGACCCAACCTGGGCAGCCTTCTGATCTCTCACTATCAACTTATTGATGTGATCTTTTTTTCTGTGGCTCAGTGGTAGAGTCGGCCGTCTTTTAACTGGATGGTCTGTGATTTGTTCCTATGTCGAAGTGTCCTTGGGCAAGTCACTATGAAGGTTGTGTGAATGGGATTAGTTAATACTGACACTTCTTCTTCTTTCATCAGTGTGTGAATGTGGAATAAAGTGTAAAAAGCTCCAGTCCATTTACCGATCATAAACCATCAATACTGGAGTGCGTATTTCCCTTTGATAATTTAGCATCAACATTTGTTGTAGAGTACTCTTTCTAATCAGAGTTATACAAGAGCAATGTCTCTAATTTAACAGGGATTTTACGTAACCAAATCTTTCAAAGGCAGCTACACGAATGAGTCACGTTAATATGAATACCAATTACATTGTGTGTCAGCTTTTATTGAGGTGTGACAATCACAAAAACGGGACTCACAGATGAACAAATAGGCCAGATAATTGTTCGCCGACTTGTTAGAAACATGTAATGATTCAGAACTCATAACACTGCATGAACTGAGACATTTTATTTATAAATCCATACATTCAAGTAAGCAGTAATAAAAAAAGAATAGTACAGTCTCAGAGCACAAGAAGGCACTAATTTCATATGTGACATACGTACGTGTGTGTGTGTTGGTGTGTAAAAAACATGATTAATTTGAAAGCTTGACTGTTTATTCATATATATATATATATATATATATATATATATATATATATATATATATATATATATACACACACACACACATATTTACATACATAGAACATACATACATAAATAAATGTGTATATACACATGTATATATGTATGTGTGTAAAAAACATTATTAATTTGAAAGCTGTTTACTGTTTTTAGGTTTATCTGTAATTGTGACCACCACTTGTCTCTGTGGTGAAGGTTAGTTGTTATACAAACATGTTTTTTATAACAACTACAGGTAGGTACTGACGGTCCATTCATCCTCTAGCTTTACCCTTCAGTACATCTCTCTCTTCATCCGGCTTTCCACTGTTAGGATCAATAATGACGCATGTGAGGGCCATTTTCAGTGTTTAGGTTGTCATAGAAACGGATGCTGACCTGCTATAGTGTCCATACATTCTGTACATATCCATCCATCCATCCACTACTGCCTCTGGCTGCACAATAAAAAATAGGTATAAATAGCACAAAGAAGTCCTCCTCCTGTCAGTCACAATGGTGCTTCGATTACACAACACACAGTATGGAGATTATCTCATGAATCCTTTAATCTCGTTCCTGCTTGTCTGCGTCAAATGTCACAAGAGACACACACAGATGTTTGTAGGAGATGGAGAGTGAATAAATGCATCTTTAGGTAAATGTGTAGGTAGACAGATGAATCAGGCACCTGGCACTGTGTAAGGTATTGTTCCACACATACGAATAAAACGTCTTCACATGTAGCATCTCTGGAGCACTTTGGAACGGCAGTCCAGTTTTAAATTGTTGTCAGTGTTCTTTGCCCTTCTTTTAGTCACTTTTCTCCAGAAAACATTTTTTGTAGCTATCAAATGTTGTAAAAAAGTTTGTCCTCTTTTATGCTATGGTCACATGTTCAAGATAGTTTTTTTTTTCTTTTCTTTTTTTTCAAATTCGGAGAAGACTATATCTCATTGTTCCAAATCATTTTCCAAATCAAAAACATTTTTGCTTAGTTCAGAACCTCAGTTGGGATTTCTTCATGGGATAACACTACAACTGTCGCGCTCCCCAGTGCTGTGCTGCTGTTTGTTTAGCATTATTATCCTGTAAGCCATTGCTCCCGTCAAGATTGAAATGTATCAAAGGGTGATGGTTATTTTGATTGGGTATCCGATAAAGGCCTCTCAGTTCTCTTGTTTGGATCATATGGATTTCATAGCCATGGATATACAAAATCTTCCAAAGTTTTTGTTGGATAGGATGCTTCTCAACCTGTCCTTCCTTTATTTATTATTATTTTTATGTGTAAGGCTTTAAAAGTGCTACTTTTTTCAAAGGTAAATGTTCTCATCTGAGACTGGTACTCTCTCAGCCTGTGAAATGGATTTAACTTCATGATTTCTGCCTCCACAGGGAAACGATTTGAGAAAGATCCTCCTCACACGCTACTTTGGAAATCAAAAGCTTCTTTCCAAGCCAGAACTCGGGAGTGGAAACAGCTCATCTGGCGGCTTTGTCAAGCCTTCATCCGGAGGTACAGAGAACCCCAAATATACCCAGTAGACACCACAATAACAGCTCGCTGAAGAGGAAACAATAGCAGCTAACTTGACAGCATTCTTCTTCATAGGAGAAGAGCTGTTTGACAATTTCTGGCAGACTTTAAACCTTGCTTTATTGATTCCTGATGCAATGCATAAACAATACCTTTTGCAGAAACCATCATGAAATCCATTAAATAACCATCAACAAATAATAAATTGTTGAGGAAAAAAAGGGTTAAATGCTCATTTTTTAATCTCTATAGGAGGTTGCCCCATGCTGGACTCCGACAAGCCCAGCAGCAGTATGGTGGAGATTCAGTGTCTCTTGGACAACGTTGGCACAACAGAGCTCGTAATCGACCTCATTGTCAACACAAAGAACGACCGAGTGTTTGAGGAGAGCATCCTTTTGGGCATCGCCCTTCTGCAGGGCGGAAACACACAGATACAGGTGGGCCAACCAGAATACTGAATGTCTATGCACAATGAGCAGCTAAAACAAGCACTTCCGATTCACATTATGTATGATAACTTCTCTGCCTTCCACCCAGAACTCCTTCTATAACCAGCTGTACAAACAGAAGAAGTCTGAGAGGTTCTTCAAGGTTTTCTACGACCGCATGCGTCTCGCGCAGCAGGAGATCCGAGCCACTGTGTCTGTCAACATGTTTGAGCTCAGCTCCAGGAAAAGGGACGACGATGGAGACGTCAGCGGCATCAGGTTCAAGAAAGGTAAAGGTCGAGTAATGATGCATTTTGGACCTTTCTGCACTAAATATAATCTGTGATCAGTTGTTTGCCTGCTTTTTATCTTTTTATTTCACCTGCTAATTCTGTCCACATTCTTTTATTGTTACGTCATTGAAAGGTTCAAATGGTTTAACTGGCTTGTTTGTCTTGCTCTATGGACAGGTCTGGTAATGTTCTTTTTACCTGACTGCATTGTTTTATCTTGTTGTGTAAAGCACTTTGTTACTGTGTCTTGAAAAGCGCTACAATTTCAGATGTATTATTATTTGTTATAAAATGCCTCCTATGTAGTGTGAAAATACACATTTGTAACCACTGCTATCAGGGATTGGTTTGCTGGCTGTATAGATATAGTTATTGATAGAGATCTATATATAGATAAATGCTTATAAACTGTATAAACCTGACTAGTGAAGGGTAAATCCAGGACTACCTTTGTTGCTCTGCCGACCTCTGTGCAGACTGTTGTTCTCAGCTCCTGCAGTCACATGTCAGAGTGCGTGTGAGGGCCCACATCACAAGCTTATCAAAAGACCATTGTATTAATATCAGGTGCTTCCATGCTACAGAACCCCACTCAGTAGTTTCCCACTTATAGAAGGAGTAGGAGGGTCTTTGATTTTGTTTTTTTTAGTATGTCAAGACGTTTAAAAAGCATACATATTACCTGAAATGGTAACCTGCTACTGGTGTCGTGCATACCTGTTTTTCCCCATGCATTGACAAATATCCATTATTGTACTGTCCATAATTAAGCAGTTAAAAAGCTGTATTTGTTTGTACACCTCTACTCTGGGCTCTAGGAAAAGACTCAGGGCTTCACATGAAGGAGGACATGCGTGGGCAGCTGAAAGAGGCCTCATCAGTGACCTCAAAGGCCTTCTGTGCCTTCAGAAAGGAGCTGGATCCGGACATGGAAGGCCTAGGCCAGAACTGTGAGATAATTGGGGCCGAAGAGGCTCCAGAAGAAACACAAATGAGCCCAGCCATCACAGTCATGAAACCAATCCTGCGTTACCTGCAGCTGCTCTGTGAGAACCACAATTTAGACCTGCAGGTACTGAAGCCTTTTATTTCAGAAGGAGGATGTTGAACAACATTCTGACTACTGTTAACTGTCTGTCGTTTTTCTGCTTTGAATCCAGAACTTTCTACGCAACCAGAACAACAAGACAAACTACAATCTGGTGTGTGAGACTCTTCAGTTCCTGGACTGTATCTGTGGAAGCACCACTGGAGGTCTCGGGCTGCTTGGCCTTTATATCAATGAGAGTAACGTGGACCTGGTTCGCCAAACCCTGGAGACCATCACAGAGTACTGCCAGGGACCCTGCCATGAAAACCAGGTAGAGAGAGCATTGTTTTATTTGGATGTGATGAGTAAATAATGGTTTATGTGAAGTAAAGTAGTCTCATAATCCTGTTAAAAGACTGACATTTTCACAATTTATACTAATAACTTATTATATTGTATTTCACTCGACTCAAAGAACATACAACTTATAGAAGTTTTAAAAGTCTTGTCCAGTTCACTTCATAATCTTTATTTTAGATTACATTAATATGTAAAAAGAAACAAAAAAGAAATAACATAAACCAACCTAACCAGATAAAAACAGGTGGTAGACAGTCTACTCAGTCTGTCTTGAGCTTAGATCTTGTTTATCGTTTGGATTTGATCACTGTTCCCATATATCAATTTCTGTATGTCTAAAATGTGGTGTTGAAAAATGAAGCTAATGCGCAAACTGCAGTTCCATGAGTGTCCACTTGAGGCTGACTCCAGAGACCCTGAGGTCCCATACGACATTAATATGTCCACCTTGATAGCAGGCTAAACATTATGCAGCCTGGTACAAAAAAACCCATTTTGGTCTGATTAGTTAATGTCTATATTGGAACACTCTGTATTGGGGATTAACTTTTTCATCACGTAATATTTGGGTGGGCGTTGCTAATCTGAATTTAAGCGGGCTCGCTGAAGCTGTTTGTCGGGAAGCCCGCCTCAGCTGCACCTCTTTGCCTGTTGCTGGGTTGACCAATAGTTTGTTTATGGTAACATTTTCAATATGGCTGCCATTGATGGCTTTCAAAAAGGGAACCAAAAGGTGACATCACTGAGACTACATCCATGTTTTTTTTTACAGTCTATAAAACATTATTTTGCAGCCTACTGTTAAGAAACATTTGTCTGTAATAATTAATCCACAGTCATTGCAATAAATAAATAAAATTGTATTTTGCATTAATGCCAATCATTTTACGAGACAAAAATCATTTCTACTTGTTTTCCTCCTTCCAGGGCGTCAAAGGTCTGTTTTCATGTGCTTTATCAGAATGAACTGATAATGAGGTTGAGATCATGAGGAGTGACGAGGTTTGTGGTGCTGAAAGACACCAAACCACACGTTGCTCCCTCTGCTTCATTGACAGCATATACATGTGCATGAATAGGATTGGTTAGTCACTTGTGAGGTGCTGTTTAAGCTCAGTGGTTAAATTATTGCTCCATGTACAGCAGTTCAGCCATCGATACATCAGCTCAGGGATAAACTCTTATCTCTGACCCCTTGCTGCGTATCATCCCCCCTTGTCTTGTCTTTCTTACTCTAGTCACTGTTCTAATCCAATAGAGGCAATTGAAAATCAATACCTAAAGAATTACAACATTAATCATTTTTGAACACCACTATATTGGCCCTGCAGTCTCCAAATACAAACTGTTTACTTTATTGTGCTTTAACAATCTTCGGTCCTGTATGTTTTTCCTCATTTTCTTCCTCTGTAGAATTTTGCCATTGTTTTTCTTTTCTTTTTTTTCCCAGACGTGTATAGCCAAGCATGAATCAAACGGCATTGACATTATCATAGCACTGATTGTCAATTCTATCAACCCCCTGGAGAAGCATCGTCTGGACCTGGTACTGCAGCTCAAGGTGAGCAGCAGATGCCTCTGAGAAGCTGCTTATTATGACACACAGCCAAAAGCAACCATTACTATTAAAAATAAAACTATGGTTCTCTTTGTAACAGTAATTAACTATAGGGCTAGAGACCAGGAAGACAATAAAACGACATTAAGCAATTCTGCAATGTGTTAAAGAGCAGTGTTCTAGTTTATTTTTTCTAATATTGATAGGTCTTATCAGGTTAGTTGGCTACAAATAAAATTTTAAAGTGCTTCATAGAATTACACATATACAGTACATCTTGAGTACTTACAATTGTGCCCAACAAGTCATCACTTCATGAATTTACAAGTTTTGAGGCTGGTGGTGGAGTAAAAATTCATTGTTGAAGCCTTTTGTTATAGAACAATGCCTCCAAGCTCCTATTGGCTATCATGGAAAGTCGCCATGACAGCGAGAATGCAGAGAAGATTCTGTACAAGATGAGACCCACCGAACTGGTAAGTGTTGTTAAGCATGTGTTAGCATGAGTTTTTTTTTCTTTTTCAATTAGCATAGAAGAAGTCATTCATAACTTTTCATAACTTCCTTCATCAGGTGGATGTGATGAAGGAAGCCTATATTCAGGGTCTGGAGAGTGAGGGGGACGAGGACAGTGTTGGAGACCAGATCAAGCCCAGAGACGTTGGACACAACATTTACATCCTGGCACATCAAGTAATCAAAAGACCTAAGCGTTGTTTTGTCTGTGGCAGAGGAATGTCTGAATATCCTCCCTCTCCACCTGTCTTGACTTTCTGTCAACCTCAGAGTCCGGCACAGCACTTGTTTGTGTGTGCATGACCACATGCATGCTCCTTTTGTCTTGTCCCTCAGCTGAACGTTTCACTCTGCCGACTTCTAAAATTAGCTTTCAGGATGTGACACTTGTTGTGCAGATGGAGGCGTTAGGCCCTGTATCACTTCACATATGTGGTTTGTCATTCAACAGTAATGAAAGGAGCATGTCACAGAGGAAGTTGTCTCAAAAGTGTCTGTTAGTTTGAGAGTTCGCCATGTCTGGCGAGTTTTCACTTCAGCATCTTAAGACCATGTGTCAAGCTAGTCAGTTTCATTCTGTCACAGACAGGGTATTTTTAACTGATTAACTTACACACATATATCTGAGACACACTAACTCAGGTTGGAGCTTCTTTAATATATTTTAAAGGACTTTCTTTCTTTCTTTCTTTCTTTCTTTCTTCTCAGGAACAGTGAAAAATACCCACTCTACCTCTATGTACAGCTGATTTCCATTTTTATAAAGTGGTGGAATTTACAGAAATAAAATTAAGCGTGACCCTTAATGGAAACTTTGACACAGCCCACTACATTTAACTATAAAAACACCTACTGTTACTATTTCCCTTTTATTGAATTCCCTTTGTAGCACATTGGCACATAAATGAGCCTAACTGTTGTCACCTGCATTGAGACTCAGAGAAAAGGAAGTATGTAAGGCAATGTTTTACACCAAAAAAGCCCACATCCCAACTGCACACTGGCTGCTGAGCAGCAAAGGGCAGAAAAACACAGTAAGGGAAAACGTATGTGAACATCGCTGCTTAAGAGAGAGATTTGTTATCAATGTTTATTTTTTGTTTCTGTTCTTGTTCAGTGACCATACAAGTCACTGCAGGTTTGGGCTTTGAATATTTTCATGCTGAATTATAAAGAACTTGGTAAAATGGCATCATGGACTGGCACAATGTAAGAGATGCACATTAACATCATGGTTTTCATTTCAAAGCTTGTTGATCTTTATTCACTCTTAGATTGACAGTGAGGTCTTTCAAGTCCAATTTATGTTCCTTTCTTTAGTGACGTCTGAGGCGATAACTTGAATGAATGAGTCATTTCTTTTTCTTTCTTTTTTTTTCCAATCCCAGCTGGCACGGCACAATAAGATCCTGCAGCAGAGCCTGAGGCCGGGTTCTGTGTTGGGATCGGTGTCAGTGGTGGAAAATGAAAAGGATGATGCCCTTCATCACTATGCCAAACACACAGCCCAGATTGAGGTACACCTTCACTTCACCACTACATCCTCCGAACCTCTGTAAACTACATTTAACTAACAAATCACTCTTCTTTTATTTGGATAAGTATTTAATAAAATTGTTATCCCCAGATCGTGCGTCATGATCGTACCATGGAGCAGATCGTGTTTCCAGTCCCTAACATCTGCGAATACCTCACAGAGGAGTCCATGGTGCGAGTGTTCACCACCACCGAGAGAGACGACCAGGGCAGCAAGGTTAACGACTTCTTCCAGCAGTTTGACAACCTCTACAATGAGATGAGGTGGCAGAAGAAGATCCGCAGTAAGTCTTTACATTCTGAATACGGTGCTTGGAAAATAATGATGGTGGCACTGGAAAACTGGCTGTTGAAGGTAAAATCATGATTATCATCCACACTCTCTGAGTTAGTCCAGAATAAATGTAAGCGCCTGCAGCAAGTATGAGTTTTGTGTGTCTGTGTGCTCATGCTGTTTGTTGTGTTTGTGCAGAGAATAAAGCTCTGTTCTGGTTCTCGAGACACATCTCTCTATGGGGGAGCATCTCCTTCTACCTGGCCTGTCTGGTCAACATCGCTGTGGCTGTTTTCTACCCCTTCGGTACCAATGGAGTTGAAGGTGAAAATGATCAATTGTCAACTAACCTGTTTTTAGTTTGACTGAAAGATGTGAATGCCAGTTGCCGATTAATATCTCAAATACATTTTTTTTAAAAACTTTTCAGAGCAAGAGAAAGACCTCCCCCAGTACAATCAGATTAGAAACGCCCCAATCAGTACAACCTTGTGGCTTGTTGACTGACTGATTTTTATTGTGTTATAAGCTACTGATGATGAACTGAGATCTTATAATTGTACAACACAAAAAAGATATGGAGAAAAATGTATAAATAAAATGAGTGATACAAAATTCTATCAGCTGTTTAATTTCAGAGTTCAGGTCTGATGCATGCTGACTCACAATAACCCTGTCATGGCCTGTTGGAATACTGAAATAAATCAGAGCAATTGTAGTGACCATTCACAACGTTTGAATGCTCTTAAGTTCACAATGTGTTTGCCACCTAAAATAATAATTGTATTTCTTTTAAAGCCCTTCACACTTGTATTTACCTGAACGGACTTCAGTTCAGGACAGATTACGCATGTGCCATATGCGACGTAATGAATCTCCCCTACATTTAACATTTTACCAGATGTCACACTTTAACAGTTCTAGCTGTTGAGAGGTTTGACCTCCTCGACTTTAATCCTTTTTATTGCTTTGTTTTCTGCAGTAATATTTTCACACTGATGTATTAGCAGGATTTATTATTTCCCATTTCATCTCATTACATGGTACTCTAGGCTGGGTTACCTGACTGCGTTCAGGGTTTGTTTCAGTCACACATCAGGCCAATTTTAAAGAACTTCTCCAGATGTAAGCTACATAATCTACTTGTCATAACATGAATGGTTTAAGTGGTTTATGAACAGTCAAACATAAAAATAAGTTAAATTCCTCTACATCACTCATAAGTGTTGAAGTATGTTCCTCATCAATAAATCATCAGTGCATTGCATTATACTTTTAGTATCATGATTTCCAAACCGGTGGTTTTCAGTGCAAACTTACAAAGCGTCGGCTCTTTTGAGTGATGAAGTTGACGGTCCCCACAGACCCCTGTTTGACATTTGAAAGTGTTACCTCTGACTGAGTTGTGCTAAGTTAAGCTTTTAGATCTGTTGAATAATTCATTAGCGAAAGCCAGAGTGTTTCAGAGCATTGATTTATGCTTCCTTGATTGATGCTTTCTTCTCCTGCCCAGGCACCTTGTCCTCATTCTGGAATATCTCTCTGTGGGTGGCATTGGGGGTGTTCACTGCGTTACTTCCTGTCCTACCTAAGCCGTGGGGCATCCTGTTCTTTTTGGTCTCCCTCATTCTACGTGCCATCTACACTATGGGCCTCGCTCCTGCCCTGTTGTTGCTGGGTACTATAAATGTGAGTAATGGAAGATTTGATTTTGTGTTTTCAAGAACAATTTAGTTTCTGGCTTCTACAGTTTGTGTTTTCTTTTCCTTTACAGCTTTTCAACAAGTTGGTCTTTCTTGTGAGTTTTGTGGGCAACCAGGGGACATTCACACGAGGCTACAAAGCAGTTGTAATGGACATGCTCTTTATCTACCATTTGGGCTATGCCTTCATCTGCGTCCTGGGGCTCTTTGTGCACGAGTTCTTCTTCAGCTTTTTGGTAAGACATTTCTAACACAAGCTTCTTCCAATGTAGTGTGACAGGTTGATCAACAAAGTTTTGCAGGGAAAAAACTTCCCAATGTTCAAAAGAGTTTTTCTACATGAATCTATTTGCAGATTACTCATTGACTTACATCTTCCTCCACAGCTCTTTGACCTCGTGATCCGAGAGGAGACGCTGCTCAACGTGATAAAAAGTGTCACTAGAAATGGCCGCTCTATTATTCTGACAGCTGTTCTCGCCATCTTCCTCGTCTACTTCTTCTCCATTATCGGCTTCCTCTTCTTCAAGAACGACTTCCGCATGGAGGTGGACCACCCTCTTCCACCAGGTCAGAACTTCTCGAATAGCTAAAACACTGTTTGTCATTGTGTTGTTGCACCATGCCCAGTGAAGAGACCCATCTTTGGAAATCATCACTCACATGGATCTCTAAGACTCATTTTGTGAAATTGTCTCTGGTAATTGTTTGAGATGAAGTTTTTGCATTAAATCCCAAGTTGTCAGTGTTTCAAATGATCCCAAAAAAACTGTTCAATGTTCATCAGCTGAAATTATGGCATTGCTTATTTCCTTAAACCTTGTTTAAGTAAATGTTCTGTGTATTATGTTGTTGACCTACTCCTGGCTTTCACCTTAGTTAACCTTAACCTCTTATACTCTTTCACTATTTTACTGCTGATCATAAGGATCTGTGTTGTCTTTTTTCTGTTCTAAACTTATCAATACCTGAGAGACTTTACATCCTGATAGGATGACGACTGGCAGACTACGCAGTAACTTCTGAGCTTTGAAGACACCATGAAAGGCTCCTCGGCCCAGAATAAACCCGTTGGTCTATACTAATGACGGAATTGTCTTTTATTTTACATTATTGGGAAATAAATAATTGATAATAAACATGTACAATCACTGTTTTTATGTATACAGTCTTTACATCAGAATGGTAGACTATGCACTGTCTAGTGTAAATACAAACCCTGCCACATGTTTTGAGAACACAGTGCAGAGTGTGGGCGTGTTAATGAGCTCCAGCAGAGCGCTCCGTTGGTCAGGAAGACAACCTGCTAGCACATGTGCACCTGTTGCATAACCTGGTGGCCGTGCCATCCTATGTTTTGCTGAATTGAGCAGAGCAGACACAGCAGAGCAGTGGTGGGTTATGTAACCGCACAAGATCACGCCCGTCTATCTGTTAGCTGCGGGCTGATCTGGTACAACCCGGAGCTCTATTGACGCTGAGGAGCATCTTGTTCACACTGCTGCTGCCTCGGAGCTGTGACCCCTGCAGCCTGCTTCTGATCCTCCCTTATCCCCTTCACTCTTCTTCTTCTTCTTCTTTTTCTTCTTCCTCTGCTGCCTCTTGTGTCAAAGACCTGATCTCTGTGCTCCAGCCTTTCAGTGTAAAGGACCTTTTAGTGACATTCTGACCCAGGTGTATAGCTCTCCCTTTGCCTTTCTGTCTGAGCCGCTCACACTCAAGCGCAGCTCCTCTGCTGCTCAGGGCTTCGCCGATGCGCAAATGATTTGTACAGGTTTTTGCAGCAGCACTTCACCGCCTACCCAACAGCTGCTGTCTCACTTTACATAATGCCTGACTATATCCTTCTCACTGATTTTACTGGAATGAATGAGAATAAGCAGGAAGTAGTTTTATTGCCAGAGTACAGTTGTACAAACTTTTTTTCACCTGTGATTTCCCACTGCTGTAATCATTCATAAAAATACTCACAATTTGCTGTTTCCTTTTTTCTTCTTCTGAAAAGTGAAAGGTGAATCATTGAGTCACAAAGGAGTTCCTGATACATGTATGAAAGAAAACTGCTCAGATACAACACCAGGTGAGTTTTTTATATATATGAACTCTTTCAATTAAATTTGATTCAAATGTATTTTATTTTATTTTGAATGGTTCCCATTTGGAAGGTTCTGGTTGATTTGACAAGTTGTAAGATGTTGTGGTCTTACCAGAGTGGCAGAGTGCATGTGACCTTTCCAACAGTAGTCAGATTATGAAAGGTTATCCTCACACTCACTCTAGCACACGCACACGCACACGCACACACACACACACACACACACACACACACACACACACACACACACACACACACACACACGTGCATCCACACAAAGAAACTTGATGTGGCAGAGGGGGTGACTCACACTCCTTGTTTGTTCTGTGTCTCCATGGATCACCTGCACCTTAGAGGCTCGCACGTGATCTCCACCATATCCTTCACCTCCTCTTGTTCCTCAGAAGGCAGCATGCTCTGTATGCCCATTCCTATTCACAGTATTGGTACAGTTCATATGTGATATAAATAAAACGTCACACTTAGTCATATCGAATCAAGCTTTTTTTCTCCACATTTTCATTTGTTTCATTATCATGTTTGAGGAGTCTTGAATTACCCCCGGGGATAAATATATATATTTATTTATTTTTGAATTTGAGGAAGTTTAAGACCATACATTTGATCTTGATCTTTTTCCCTAAAAAAATCTTGAAGAGTGATGATTTGAAGAGAAAGGTCCTAGTTTTGAGCTTTGTGTGAATTAAAATGACCCTTTGCTCATTCAAGAGAACAGAGTGTGATGAAAATGAGAATCTATGACATAGGTGTTGCATAATTTATTGTGAAGGCCATTCTTGTGCTATAGGCTTATTCATTGTTGATTTTTCTTGCTGTTCGAAAATGTAGATCTAAATACTGAAAGAGTTCACACTGTTGTTATTTCAAAGTGCACAGTGAGATGAAATGTTGTTCCTCTATGAGCATGAAGCTACATTAGACATTTGAGAATGAAGAGGGAGTGATATGAGCTTAAATGCAGTGACAAGGAGGTGGCTTGAATATAAAGTCTTTAATTAAAAACGGTAAAACCAGTAACGACAACATAAACAAAAAAAACTATTTGTTAACCTCACTGTTTTTTTTTCTGCCTATTCTGTCTCATCATGGCCCTCATATGTTGTGTTGCTTGTCTGGTTTTAGGTAAAGACACTGAGGTGGAGCATGTGTGCGAAACCCTGCTCATGTGCATCATCACAGTGTTAAACCAGGGACTCCGTAATGGAGGAGGTGTGGGAGACATTCTCAGGAGACCCTCTAAAAAGGTGAGACAACCCCCAAATAAAGGAATGACATAGGACCAACTAATCACATTTAGTCCGAACATACTCTGCCCACACTGGTTTAAGTTTTAATTAGTATCTGTTGTGACGAAGAAGGACAGACGATGTGTTCTCTCCATATGTGACCTGTTTTTGGCCCATTTAGGAGCCACTGTTTGCAGCGCGGGTGGTTTATGACCTTCTGTTCTTCTTCGTCGTTATCATCATTGTTCTCAACCTCATCTTTGGTGTCATCATCGACACCTTCGCTGACTTGAGGAGTGAGAAACAAAGGAAGGAGGAGATCCTGAAAACCACCTGTTTCATCTGTGGTGTGTACTCCTCTATAGTCATTGTCTTCTGCAAACGTTAGTAAAGAAACGTGTGTGTTTGGAAGGACTTCTATAATTTTAAGTGACTCTCTTGCAGGGCTGGAAAGAGACAAATTCGACAACAAGACTGTGTCCTTCGAGGAACACATCAAATCTGAACACAACATGTGGCACTACCTTTACTTTCTGGTCCTGGTGAGGGTGAAGGATCCGACTGAGTACACCGGCCCTGAGAGCTACGTGGCCCAGATGATTGCGGTCAGTCTATTGAACATTCACTCTGTGTACTCCGTGAAAAATTCTCCTGGATTTATTTTTTTTTACAATCAAAGAGACATCACACAGGTTGCTCTATCACCAAATTACTGTAGCTCAAGTTAAATTGAAGCATGGCTTCTATCTGCCATTTCCAAAGTGCACTACAATGTTCACTGTTCTTAAAACTGTGCATTATTATATTCAGATGGTAGCCGGTGCATTAAACCATCCAAGCCTCATATTTCATTTATTATTCTGAAAACAGATGGAAAAATAAACACGTTCATCTCTAAATCTCACCCCTACTTAATATTTTCCTCGTGAACCGTACACATCGGCATTCAGATGCGTCGGTGTTCGAGTCTTGAAGTTGTGCAGCCCTCCTCACTTTACAGACTTGCAGAGTGTGCTAGAGAAGCGTGAGCCTCCACAGCAGACGAGCAATCGAAAAATGAGCCTGAGCTTGTAGGCCTGTGCTGAGCATCCTAATTTATTCTCCTCCCCCTATCGCTGCTGGAGAGACATGGCTCTCTGTGCTCAGGTAGTCTTCACCGTGCTGAGCTCCTAACCTGCTGGGACACAGAGTGGTTAAATGGTAATTAAACTCAGTCCAGCTCTATTATCATCAATGCACCAACTTGCTGCACTGACACACAGACAAGAAGTTGAAGGATGTAAGGGCGACTAAAGGTGTTGCCGTGAGGTTAATAGATTCAAATGAAGCCTCGCTGCACAATGGCACATTTAGTGATTAACATTTGGCCATGACGGGCATAAAAATTGTTGCATTATAATGACCACTTTGCATAACAAACAGGTGACAGACATTGATTTAATATGCATCAGCAGGTCCTCGAACAGGTCGGTTCTTTGATTCTTGGCCTTAGTATTGCGGTGTTATTAGGTAGGCTAATGATGAGTCAGGAATTTATACTAATGCCTCGATTCTACCTCAATGCTGGAACACACAGAAGGTGAACAGACGAAACACAGGTTTTGACTTTCCTCTTTCTCCTGAAATCAAAACATTTTAAGCCCCTCAAAAGGTGCTTCTAAATCTTAGCTTTTTCTCAATTATATTTAACTGTACTATTCAATTTCAATAAATGTCATGCTCAACTTGTTAGGCTGCAACTTTATGCCAACTTCATGCCCTGTTGTGATTTTATGTTGCAACAAAGTCTGAACATAAAGCTACTTGTTTAATGAAAACTCTGCCCTTCATGCTCTGTGTTGGAAAAGAGCTGAAACCTGATGGCCTTGAGACACACACCAACACACAAAGACACACACACACACTGACTCTCTTAATGAGTGCATGTGGTTGCATAGGACACAGTGATTTGTTGCCAAGAAAAAGTGCAGGATCGTGTTTCACTGGATGTCTGTTCTGTTGCCGTGTGTGTATGTGAATCAGTGTGCTTGTGTCTGTGTGTGAAATTATCACAGCGACTACAGGCCGAGCAGGTACTGCAGCAGCCACAACGCTGTTACATAACCCATCTCAAGTGGCCTGCTAATAGCTCAGCCCTGCCTCGCACGTGCTCTCCTGTCACTTTCTCTCTCTCTATATAACACACACACACACACACCCATGACACAGTCACTGCCACATCGTGAACCCTTCATTTACTTTACAACACACTCTGTGACAAAATGTCCTTAACAAAACAGCAGTAAACGGTGTGTGATGTGTGTGAACGGAAAAGGAGCTTGAACATGGCGTGAGGTAAGGTCAGATGTTCTGTAATTCAATGTAGTAAGACTCGTAGTCTAATGTAGTAAGAAAATGACTGAAAAACATGTCAGGGTGTTATGTACTACGATGGGTGATGTAGTCAACAGACTGTCTGGCCTTCTCTGCGTGCTGTGTCATCATTCCTCACACGATTCTAAATATTTGTGTTTATTGCTCACAGAAGTTGTACAGCTCTGTTATTGAACATGAAGAACTTTCAGTATTCTATGCTTATTTGAACAAGGTGAGCAGTACTGTATCGATGCCTGATATCAAGGTGGACAGGACCAAATACACAGCTACTGCCCATTATTATTACTTCCTGACCAACAAAGAAACACCCCAATTAGAAGATGTTCTGGCCACACACTATAAACATCATATGTGAAGATTTTTATTGAATACATTTCTCAAAACTTCTCTATTGAGCCAATGGATACAAAACATATTATGACAAAATAAAATGCATATTATACATAAATTTAACTATCTTTAAGTTTCCTTTATTTTAAAGTTCTCAAACCCTTTCTACATAAATTAAACTATATAACAGTTAGATGTAACTTAGTTAAGGAATTGATTAATATTATTGTCTGAAAAAAAAGCTAAATTGCTAAAAAATCACATACATACATTAGGTTTCCATTAATCCTGGCACCCCCGTAGACAAAGCTTTGTTTTGGCTGATCTTGTCCGGTACATGACTAAGTCGGTTTTCTGAAAATAAATCACATCCTGCCTCCTTTAAACAGTCAAGTGTATCACATTTGTGAATTTTTGCTTTGGAAGTGTCCAAAGGGCGATTTCTTCAGTGTGCTCATCTGACACCTCCCTGTGGCATTTGTCTGGACTTTCCTTTTGTCTGTTGTTTTGGCTCTTTGCACATCTGAAGAACATTATGTAAATGTACAGTACGTGCAGAAAACACGAGTGGTGAGGTGACGGCATCACACTGAGAAGAACATGAATGTGTCTGGATTTATGCTCACTGAGGTGTTTAAATTGATCTTTGAAGCAAACCTAAAGCCTCGACTCATTCAGACAGAGCAGCACAGCACTGCACACAGTGGACCACTGTACAGTGTAATGATGGCAAGACGTCATTAGTGACATGAGCGTAATAAATTCAGATTCTGTTCAGTCACTGTTAAACCATATGTCACTAATGAGGCAGAAGCTTTTATTGATATGTAAGTTCAAACAGGATATTGTATTCACCTCATAATAATGTAGGTCTCTTTAACGAAGCCATGTGGTTACTTAATCCATCAGTTATGGATGGCTTGATTCAAAGAAAAAAATGAAGAAGCATCAAACAGTCTTTAGTTTCAATGATCTTGAATCTCACAGTGCCATCATTGTCTTTTAAGCTACAAGGCAAGGAACTTTCCTTTTTTATTCCGTCAGCCCCTTGATGCTGGAGGCACAAATTAGCTAAAGATTTATATGCAAGCTCTTATAGAAGACTGGATTCATACTTAGTCAGACTTCCCCTGTGCTCAAAAGTCAAAGGTCCATACAAATACAGGATAGTGTGAACGCTAACTTCATGAAGTGTGATGTGACTTAAATATAGCCTATATGTTCTCGGTTACATACTGTTACCTTGCCCTAGTTTGTTATCATCACTTTAACCTTAAAAAATTCTTAAAACAACCTCTTTGATCATTTCTCTGTATTAAATCATTTATGTTGTTAATAATAGCTAGAGCAGCAACACATGCTTGGCACTAGCCAAATGTTAGCGTAATGCTAATCAAGGGAGCAAATACACACTTCTCCTGAGAATGAAAACAAAGTTGATGCGAAAAAGAAAGATTCTGATAATTGTTCAAGTATTATTGGAGTACATCTAAATAGGAAAGCTCTGAAATGTCAGAGAACAAAAGTGAAAAAATGACTTGGTAAAGGGCGTTTCCATCTTCCATTTCTGTGTTAAGCTAACTTAACCTTACAAGGTCATATTTGGATTATCTTAAAACTTAATTTATTTTAGGGGCTGCTCAAATCCTAACTATAAATTATCAAAGTCGGGAACGGCACCAGAAACCTAATAAGTAAAACTAAGTGCTTAACTAAGTTAATTCTTACTTTAATTGCATAGCCACACGTAATAAAAAAATTAGAAAGTTAGCATTTTCAAGTTCAGGTTATGGATGTGATTACAGAAATTGTCTTCATACCTGTAACAGAACTGGTTTTATTTCTCTACTGTTAAGCATGCTTACTTTACCCTGCTAGCTTGTGTGTTTGAAAAAAAGTTAAATTACAGGGGTGTTACTGTAGACTTTGATCTGTTTTATTAACCTCATTGTTCTGGTAAACGTCGCTTCACAGCGCCACGTCATTCTTATGTTTGTTAAAAATTATTGAATTTGGCATCCTACTGTTATTTTTGATGTGCTGTCATATGGGAACTGAGTCACTAATATAATGTTTTTAGTGTTAGACCAAAGACGGCCTTGGCTTGACAATAAATGATATTCTATTTGATTCTATATATTGTGTGTATCTTAAAGCAAGTGTTTCACACAATAAAAAACATTTCCTCAGACTGACTGAGAATTTAAAGTTTAGAAACGTTTTGTCATTGCTAGTCCTTATATGATTTTTCTGTTTATAAATGTCCACATACAAAATGATCCCGTTATTTGTCACATCCATTTTTGTAAAAGGCTCCAAGGTGAGATGGCCTACATAAATTGATTAAGAAACAAAAACAGATAACCCACACCAAACATTCCTCTCCTCTCCTCTTGTCTCCTCTCTTCTCAGTGTCTCACATGCCGGTCTATTCTTATATAAGAGTAGGTGGGAGAATTCCTCAATCCTCCTACAGTACTGGACTGACTTGGCGCTTGTGAAATCCTGCGCTCAGCACCTTTCAAGACCTTTTTTTTTAATCGGAAGGGTTGCAAAGGAGTATTACGTAAGACCAGCTGATGGCAGTCTGTCTCTCTGACACCCATCTTACTTTCAGAGACCAAGGGGAGCATGCATGTTGTAAAACACACACT
This sequence comes from Symphodus melops, assembly GCF_947650265.1. Classification (NCBI taxonomy): domain Eukaryota; kingdom Metazoa; phylum Chordata; class Actinopteri; order Labriformes; family Labridae; genus Symphodus; species Symphodus melops. Next base: position 13,651,244 of record NC_136696.1, on the reverse strand, counting down.
CCTGCTCACAGTCTGCTGTGTACATATCCACACAGATGTAAACCAACACACCCACACATGTACAAACACAGACGCACTTAAGGCTGTTACATAATGCTATAGGTCAGTCTGGATCACTTTTTTCTCATGGTATCACCACAGACAGTTTGTTCTGTCTGGAAATAAAAAAGCGCAAATAAAGTTACTCTTTATTTTTTTTTTCCTTTTAAACTCGGGTAACACTGAATTCCCAGTGGTGTTTTCCATAGACAGCAGTGACTCATTCCCGGTGTGTTTAGGGATTGGGTGAGAATTGAAATGCCAGTTACTGACGGTTTAGTGTATAATTGCTATCCACAGTATTCAAGAGACAGAAGTTCTGCTTTAAAATAGAAATCTTCTTTCTGATGGAATGAAACCAAATCAAACCTCCATGCCTGTCCTCATCACCTGCTTCCTCTCTTTCAGATGTCTAGTTTCAGCTCTGTAACACACTCCTCATGTCTATACAAATCCTCTATGTACATTATGTCTGTCTGCCGCCTGCCTACTGAGTCAGTTCTATTTTAGCCTCTTTATTCCTTTCATCTTTCACGCGTCTCGTCTCACATCATGTCCCATCTCTTCCTCCCTCTCTCCTCCCAGGAGAAGAACCTGGAGTGGTTCCCCAGAATGAGAGCCATGTCTCTGGTGAGCAGCGAGGGAGACAACGAGCAGAATGAGATGCGCTCTCTGCAGGAGAAGCTGGACAGCACCATCACTCTGGTGATTCAGCTGTCAGGCCAGCTGGCTGAGCTCAAGGAACAGGTCGAGTTCAACTTTCTGAATTTTTATTTCTCCTACTTTTTATTTAGTCAATTATCATATTTACAGAAAAACACAAAGAACAAGAAAGAATCAAATTAACACGTTTTGGGGGCAACAGTTTTCTTAATCACATCCTCTCTCATTGCTCATGAGACATTAATGTCATTAGGGTGTCCATTACCCAAGATATTTCTCAGGACCAACATGTTTTCCTCCAGAATATTTAATTTTTGAAGTCTGTGTGTCCACACTGATGACGATTCATGCGATGGAATCTGTGGCCTACTTTTTGTTAATTTTAGTGTAGCCAGTGGTTATCATAAAACAACACTTTTTTTGTGGGCTGCATTGTTTACAGTCCAATAAGTAAGGCCCTGCATTGTTTACAGTGTAATTGCCAAAGGAGGGGACCATTTTGAATCACAAGCAGAGGAAAGATCACCCCTGCAGATCGAACACTGTCATTTATAGGTTTATTATTATTCGTGCCCGTTTATTGGTTTTTGGTGAGTCTCAGTTTAACTGTAAACATTCAATTACAGAGAGGCTTTACTTTGGCTTCATTGGTGACAGCCATAATGAGAAGCTGATTTTCTGGTGATTTACTTTAAATGAATGGTTCTTTGAGCTCGCCTAAGATAAAATCATTATGTTGCAGATTTGTACAAAGTAAAATAAAAGCTTTGACATACTCAAGAAAAGAAAACAACTTTTAAAAAAATGCTTATTTGATTGATCATTTCTGATGTCTTTTAGGACATCCAAACACTATGTGGCTTTTCATCATTACTTCAAGCAGATTAGTCTCTTAATTTTTGATCTAGTAAAGATAGTTTTCTGCAATTGCATGCAGGTATTTGTTTATTGAGATGAACAAATTGTCATTAGATTATCGTTGATTGTAAGTTGGGATGCCATAACTGCGGATTGTGTTCTGACTGCTTTTGTTCTTCATATTGGTTGCTTTTCCTGTGTACGCAAATGCCCTCTGATACCTGATTTGTCAATACCACTCGGACTACAAACATACTACAAAACAGAAAGGACAAGACCTTAATACTGAAAATCCAGACTCCTGTGTTTATGTAGATAATGTACGAATGTTAGATTATCTCAGTTCCGACAACTTCAGTTCAGAATCAGACTCAGCTTTATTGGCCAGGTATGTTTGACACACATGTTTGTGATGCTGGATGTAGTTCAGTCCCATGTTGACTGAATCCTCCACTGACCTGTTTGCCCATTTGGCAAACTGCAGGGGGCCTGTAATGTCCTTCAGGTGGCTCAACATCAGTCTCTCAAAGGACTTCATGACCAAAGACGTCAGGGCGACGGGTCTGTAGTCATTGAGTCCTGTGATAGAAGGTTTCTTTGGGACAGGGATGGTGGTGGAGCTTTTGGAGCATGAGAGCACTGTGCAGGTAGGGCAGAGTCTGAGTGTTGGGGTGATGCTGATGGGCTGGGAGATGGGTGGGAAAAGCTGCAGTAAAAGCAGTTCAGATCCTCTGTGATCCTCTGTAACCCCTGACCTCAGCACGTTTAAGCAAATGCAGGGCAGGAGGTCCTTTCAGTGTCAGCTGAGTGTCAGCAGTCACATTACTGTGTTCACCTCTGTTCTGAATTCACATCTCTAGAAAGATTCAGTGAGACCCGCCCTAATGCTCGTGAGCACAGCATGATAGGTGACGATCACGTCAACAAATGCAGTACTGAGAGCCAGCAGTGAGCCTCTGGCTGTTTGTGTGACTTGTTGTGTTGCTGCAGTGTGACTGATCACTCTTTATCGCCTGCCTCCCCTGCATGTGATCCCAGTCACAGGCCAGTCCTTGTTCCTCTTTTCCCAGATGTTTGAAAATAGCTCCAATAAACAAAACAACTACCTCTGTCTACCTGAGTAAACTGTAAGCCTGCAATATCTCCCCGTCAGTCGGAGTCCCTCAAGTAACCCTGAAAAGGACTACTGTGTGGGCCTTTGAGCAAGCCACCATAGCGTTATCTCTGAGTCTGCAGTTTGAGTCAAACTTTAGTGCATTTATCAATCTGATGTATCCTCACGAAGTCTGAAGTGATTAATACAGTGTATAGTCATGGGGTCAGCAGGGCTGTCACACCTCCTTAAACAGAAATTGAGGTGAGTGTATTTGCACAGACTGAGCCACAATGCAGTAATGCACTTTTCGGAACTCAAACTCCCACTGACGGACAAATTCTCCTCCCTTCTCACACACTCTGCTGACCTCGACGCAGGTTATAGTTCACAGAACCAGAGTCCTTCACTTATGATGTCTACACCCCAACCACTGCCAATGTGATGTGAGCAACCAGCCACTTCTGATTCATGAAAACTCCCACACACACTTATACAACATCCAACACATGATAGTGTTCTCTAGTGACTGTTCCTTGGGACATTTGATTTCACAGTCATACCAAAGATATCTGCACAAAACTGTGGAGAATGTTTTTTTCTGTTGTGAAACGTCTCAGTTTAAAATTCAAAGTCATTTTTTGCTTGATTTGAAGTCTTGACACGGAATCAGAATCAGCTTTATCGGCCAGGTATGTTTAACACGCAAGGATTTTAACTTCGATAGACTGTGCTTTCTTTTGAGAGCTACAAATAATCAATTTTTAATGACTGTTTGCAGGCCATTCAAATCTGGACGTCCGAAAACTGCCTGCAACTAAATGCAAGCAAAACAGAAGCCCTTATTCTTGCTCCCTAAACATGGATACCATCCATTACGCAGCACATTGGGGCTTTAAGTGACTGTGTAAAACCATCCCTTCGGAATCTTGATGTCTTTTGACCAATCACTATCTTTAGACAACCATGTCAGCCAGCTAACACGTTCATGCGACTTCCACTTACGCAATATAGCCAAACTTAAATGTATGGTTTCAAAGGTGGGAACTAGAAATGATTTTACATGCTTTTATCTCATCTCGTTTAGATTATTGTAACGCACTTTTTATCTGTCTTTGTCAGTCCTCTTTAAACCGCCTTCAGAGTGTCCAGAATGCAGCTGCTCGCCTTTTAACAGGAACAAACCGTAGATCCCGCATCACCCCTGTCCTATCCTCCCTTCACTGGCTCCCGATCTTATATCGCATTCATTTTGAAATACTGGTGCTCACTTTTAAAGCTCTGTGTGGTCAAACACCCGGGTACATAGCCGATCTTTTCCACCCGTATGTCCCCAGTAGAGCTCTTAGGTCTGGCCAACTTCAACTTCTGGCAGAATCAAAGTCAAATTTCAAAACCCGTGGTGATCACGCATTTCAAGTTCTCGCACCGAAGCTGTGGAATGCGCTTCCTCTAAATTTGAGATCGGTAGACTCCTGTGAAATTTCTATGAGGCAGTTAAAAACACTTTTTTTCAGACAGGCTTTTGGTTGACCAGTTGCTGTTTTTATTCTACTTTTTTTTTTTTAATCTAGTTTGTTTTTGCTGTTTCTGTTTTTAAATGTTAATCGCCTTTTATTGTTGTAAAGCCCTTTGTGATCCTTATCTGTGAAAGGTGCGCTATAAATAAATGTTACTTACTTACTTACTTACTTTGTACAATGCAAACGTTAAATAACATTTCGCTAAAAATACAAACAGTTAATTAAAGACTAATATGTACAAGACTAAATAAGATAATAGTGCAGTGGTGAATAGTGCAAATAGGATAAAAGGTGTTCATAAAGCTTATGAACACAGTAGGAGCTTTGAATTTTAATGTAATAAAGGTCCCACTCGAATAATAAAAACAAGAAAACGTGCTTGCAATTCTCATATATGCTTCATTCAAAATGAAAAGCCACTCTGTGTTGATGAACTTTCCTCTCTGCCTTCTCCACAGATGACAGAGCAGAGGAAGAACAAGCAGAGGCTTGGATTTCTGGGTCCTCCTCAACCCAACCATCACATCCCAAGCCACTGAGAGGCTCAGACAGGAAACTATGACAGGACTCGAGGAAAGTGGTAACAACCAGAAAAGAGATCCATGACACACAAACTTCAGCCTAAAGAACAATACACTTAAAAGTAGTTTGAAAGGGCCAGTGAGTAAGGACACAGCAGTTTTAACATGTTGCCTGTACCATGACACAAACTTTTTATGGAATAAATCCTGTGCCTTATTTGCCTTCAGAGGCTCTTTTTTTTTACTCTGTACACACCCTGTACAGAGGAACTGAGTGATTGGCCCGGTACAGCATCTAAAAGTGTAGTGCTAGAGTGCCAGTAAGAGGTCGAGGGTTGTTAAAGGCAAGGTTAACGGGAAGTGCTGTCAAGTCTGTGGACGTCCGTGACTCGGCCGTCTCTCCTGATGTGTCAGAGAGCGAGTCGACCGACCGCACACCCTGTGATTGTTGCTGAACAGAGAATTTTAGGGTTTCTTGCGTGACCGATTGGCTTCCGGGGCAAGTGTATATTCCAACATAAAGTATTCTCCCCTTTATGTTTTCATTCTCTGATAGTATTAAGAGGAAACTTTCAATAAATAACTGGAATATTGTTTTAACTTTTCTGATAAATAACCGTGCTGCCTTACTAACTTCTATAAGCGCTACAACCGCTCATAGTTCACTTTTAAAAAAGGAAACGCGTGAAAGCTTATAAGTGGAACCATGGTCAAATATGTGGGTATTAATTTAGCATGCTTTGTGTTGTGTTCATAAATGCATTCACTGCACCATTTCAGTTGCCTTTTAAAGATTTCGAGAGAGAGAGTATATAAGTAACAAAAATGTGAATAAAAATAATAATGACCTGTGCAGAACTTACTTGAAGATTCTTTTTAAATTAATTCTTACATCGGTACATTCTGGATGGATGACTGAGGATGAAAGCTCACAGTTCCTTGTCACAATATCAGCTTATACTGTAATATTTACTGTATCTGCTCATATCATCTTCCTTCTTTGCTGTTTTTCGGTTTGTAAATCCTCCTCACGTGTCTCTCTTGGACTGCGATTGATTGCTTAGTGTGTACTTCTGTTTTAAACTTGCACAGACTAATGGCAGAATGTGAGTACACATACTTGATTCTAACTTTCCTGTGACACCTTCTGTTTCAAATAAATGTACAAAGAAATGTCTTTATGTGGTCTGGTGTAATAAATGTATAAAAATAGTCAACACCTGTGTGTAAATCCTCGTTGTTGTTTCAGATGGGATTATATTCCAAGCTCAGGCAGTCGGTGAAGTCATCTCATATAAAAAGAAAATGTAACACATCTGCTGTACGGGCGTACTGCTTTCATAGGAGTCCTCTTAACTTTAAATGAACTCTAATTAAATCGCGAAAGCGAGAGCAATCTCTTGAATTTCACCTTTGTTCTAACACTTGTCAAACTGATTAACATAGCTGGTCAACTACTGTAACGCCCTATTTGAAACTAATTCCATGATCAAATACAAAGAAAAAAAAGGAGATGAGACGTGCATTACAGAAGAGCGAATGCTAACCATGGGTACCTGTGCCTCATTAGGTGATCAAAGGCTGCTGTGGACAGCCACATGTAAATGAGCAGTGGTTTAGGTAAGTGGCTAAAAATGAAAAACCTGGGTAAGATGGCAATAAATAATAAAAACATGTTTAAAACCGCTTAAACAGAATAACTGTTGAAAGATAAGGGTACTAGTTCTTAATTAACTGTTAAATCATAAATAAAATGTCTGCTTAGTGGTGAAAACTCCTGGTTGCAAACTTCAGTAAACAGACAGAAAGAATGGAGTTTGATGGATAGAAAAATCACAGTATGGCTTCAAAGAAATATTTTAAACAACATCCAGTCACTGAATAAATAATGCTGATAAGTTATGTTTACTAATGGTTTGCATTATGAATGTGTCATTAAGATCTTTCCACAGAGGTTATGTACACTTTTTTAAATATTGTGAAGCATACAGAATCTTATGCTTGTAGAACATATTTAAGATGATAAAAGGAATCACAGAAAGGGCCTCGGCTCCTCTTGTATCCCGTCCTGTCATTTACCCTCCACGGAGAAGCCCATCCTTCTTGGCTCCGGATGGCTGTTTACGCTGGCAGGCCTGCATTTTCTCCTGCTGCCTGTGACAGCCATTAAAATTAGCTCACGCAGTGCCATAATGGTGAGCAGCTGTCACTGCGCAGACAAGAAGGCTAAAGTGCAGCATTACTGGAATGTATTGGACTCGAAGAGGGAAGGGAGTGGGGAGGATAATAGCAGGACCATCATTACTGTCTGGCAAAAGTCATGCAGCCATTGTGTGATACCAATCAAACACTGCTGCTTCAGTATGCAGCACTTCCTAAACAAAGAATTTTATCAGCTGAGATTTAGTTTGATGGTTTGTTAACATGAGAAAACATCTCACTTTGTCAACCAAACATTTTTTTTTCTGGAATTGCCAGGCAGGATCCACTCCAATGTGTTGAATCATATTAAGACACCTGACATTGTCATTATTTATTTTACAAACACAACTTCAGATCATTATATTGTATCGTATCATCTCTTATCGTATAGAAACATGAGTCGCAGTTGATATTTTTCAACCTTTAGGGGATGATATGACTGATGCAGTGATCTGATCTGTGAGATATAAACCAAACATTTAAACTGAAATCTGTCCTTAACTGAAAATACAACACTTTGCATTAACATAAAAAAATGACATTATAATTTGTATTGTTAAACCTGCTGGATGAGAGCTGAAGATGTTGATGTTTTCAACCTGCTTTGAACGTTTGTTGTGATTAGTGTCAATACAGATATTGATATCCTGTCTTGTGTTGTCTCCTTTAAAGACAGCAGGGTCTGTGGCTGCAAGAATCAGATATCATGCAGGGTGTTTCAATCGACCACACAGAAAGTTGTTGGTGGGGGAAGGTCCCTTCTCACTGTCATTCTTATAAATAAACATGCCCCCGTGATGACTGGCATGTGACTTCCTGTGTCTTGCGGCCAGATTTGGGCTTTTGTAGTCACATGATGAACATCATAACACTGAGCGAGCACATGGGGAGAGAAAAAACTCAACAAGCTTGATGTTTGTCACACGATGCTGTATTAAGAGTGTGTGAAATGCACCACTTGAATAGTATTAATGAATTATTCCCACAGCAAGGCATTCCTTCATTAAAGGTTCTGGTGAACAGGTTTGTTTCAAACTTTCAAAAACATCTGTGATATTCTTACTGAAGAATCCATTGAGGTGTGATGTGGAGATGTTCCCTCTGTCAGCTCATCACTGTGAGCGGTCACAGTTAACTTGAATTAGTAACAACCGCTATGACCACATCAATCACAACCAGGCTCTGATAGAAGCAGCTTTGTGTCCTGCTGATATTTGAATTCTCAACTTGATGTCAGTGTGGATGACATATTAATTTAAATGAGTATCTACCTGTCATTTTTTAATGATTTCCTATCCTCATAAACATGTTTCCAGTATTTAGAGCAATTTGAAAAAGATTATGGCTTCGATTGATGAACAGTTTTTTCTTCACTGGACAGAACGAACTCATCCAAATATGAGGAACATTTTGGCCTGAATTCTCTGTTGTTGTTTTTTTCATATGAACCACATATTTGTGATGATAAATGCCAAAAGTGAAACAGTATGTAACTGAAACAAAGATTTGTATTTGTAAACACAAGCAAAAATGATTGAAAGGAGTAAGGCACTTATTCTGAACTTTGTTTTTACATACAATTGAACCATTCATTTCTCAAACCTTGCTTTTGAGGAGTCCGTGAAACATGAATCAAATTCTATGATCAACCCAAAAACAACTTTTTTGATCACAGACAAAAAAAAAGATGTAACATTGCACAATAATTACATTCTCCCTGTAAGCAGATGTTTCCGTCCCCTGCTCAGCTATATATATATATATATATATATATATATATATATATATATATATACTGTATATATATATATATATACTGCATATATGTATATATATACACACATACATATATACCGTAAGTGACTCCTGCAACCAACATGAGTCTAGGAATAAAATAATGCTGAACCTCAGCATATGGCAAAGTATTTCAAAAGATAGCCCTTTAATCTTTTACTGCAATCTGATTGGTTGTAAACAGTGGGATGATTTTGTTTCTTCAGTCCAGCTGCCTGTCTGATTCCCCCTTTCCTCACACAGCCCCCCTCACCCCTCCCTTTGTAGTTGCAGTAGTTTGACTCCTACAGGCTGCTTGAGTCATGCTGGCTACTGGCATCCACCTTCACACGGGCCACAGCCCAACTCTTGTCTCTTGTAGAGCAACCAAATAGTGCAACGTCTTTCAGAATCTCATTTGAAGAGTATTAAACTACACTCACTCAGGAGTGACAGTAAAAGCTGGAGAGCACTTTGCCATTTCTTTTATCAATTTTGCAATATTTACAGAGTTGCACAAGTTTGTATAGGATCAAAGTAACAATATGTTATTCAAATAATGAATCCACCTTTTGATTTTCTTTTTGCTTGTCACACAATGTGAATTAAAGCAAGCTTCTTTAAAACGTAAATAATCAGAATATGTGATGAAAGTAAAGCAACAAATAAAGATATGTCAATTTTTTTTCATAATATTCTTAGTGATTCTTTAAACCAAATTTATACCATACTGTAGCCTGTTGCCGTTTATAAAAGTAGAGTTAGTTTAACATTTGCAAACACAGTGATTCAGTGGGCTACCAGAAAAGAAATGAAAATACTGTGAGCCCTTGGGTTACTTGGTGCTTAATAAATCTGGCTTCAAAGTTATTTTTGTATTTATTTACTGAGCTTCTATGTAATATATTGTAGTAGAGCCGCCTGACCCTTCTTTTCATTGATGACCATTTTTTTTATAACACCAGCTGTTGGAAGCAGAACTCATCGGATTTATTGTATAACATTTGTGCAAAAAGTCAAGTTCCATTAAAGGTTAATACAAAGTGATATAGAAGAAAACAAACGCACACAAAAAAAGGCAAATGTCCCTGTCCTTCAGAGTGTAATCACACAGTTGGCTTCCTCCTCTGTCCTGATCTGCCTGATCAGAGTCATCCCATCAACTCTGTCATCATGACGTTAAACCTTCTGCCACTGCTGGGAGGAGGGAGAGCCGATCTGAAGACCAGCAAAGAAGACCTGGTAACGGTGCTTCCACATGATGTAGGCTCCAACAGAGCAGACCAGGGCCTGGACCAGATTCAGCACGATCTGTATCAGGAAGTAGAGGGTGAGGGTCTCTGTGATCTCCCCACAGTCGCTCACTCCCTCGTAGGTGAAGGTGCGGGCAATGGGGTCGGTTATATCCAGTTTGCACACGCAGTCCTCTCCGTCCTGCTCACAGCTGAGGCTGCTGGTCTGAGTGTAGTGGTGTCCAGCGAACGCCACAACCAGCACAGAAATGACCAGGCCAATTATACACAGGATAAAGTACAGGAGCTGAAGCAGACACATGAAGGGTCAAAAGTCATACATCTAAAACTGTGTTTTTGAATCTAGAAATCTGGCTTCTGCTGTTGTCTCAGAGAAAACCAAAGAGCCAAAACTGTAGCTTAGAAACAGACCTTCTGGCTCAGAGCCGATAGCAAGTTAAAGAGATTACCCACGATACTACAGGGTGAGGTCTGGTCTAGCTGTTAGCACAGATGAGACACAACACAAACACACACACACACATTCACATGCATGTCTGCCCTGCAGTTACAGCTACTCCCCACCTCCAGCGCTCATCCTGTATGAGTATTCTGAACAACAAAGAGTGTCTAAAAATACAGTTTAAAATGTGACAGAAGCTTTGTGTTGTTTATGCAACTGCACAATTTCAATAACACTAAACCTTTATCTTAATCCATCACTTATATAAGAGGAGAGCTCATTCCCCTGATGTCTTTCACTCTCAGTTACATGCTGCTTATGGAATTATGCAACTGATGAGCAGGGCTTGATTTGAAAGAGCATTGATGTTAATTTTGGAACAGCTGTGAAATCTGGAGTGTGCATGGTTACAGGGGAATACGTGGACGCCAACAGGTTCTTCATTGAACAGAGAGTATGCCACTGAATGGAGATGATGTGAAACCCCAAATCGGAACAGAAACTAAAAGAAGTCCACTTTCATAATGTTGCTGATAATAGCCCATGTGGTGTGCTTTATTAGTATTTATACTATAGTATTTATTTATTTATTAGTATGCACTTACACACTCAAAGAGAAACCAAGCATCTTGCCCCAATAAGTTTAAATTTTAAAGGGTTATCAGAGCACAGACCTCAGCTGACAACTGTTTTACTTCTAAGTGACTCCACTTATTTTATATTCACTTGATGGGGTCCTCGCTCTGCACCAAGGTTAATTGAAAACAAATTAAACACATTTTAAGCTATAAATACTAAAAGTCAATACAGTAGGCCCATGGGGTCATTGAGCTGTTCAAATTAATGTCTCTAATAAATTAAACTGGCTTGTTTTTAGAGCCAGAGAAAGACACACTGCAGGGTAATTTCATCATTGGCAAACAAACTGTGAACAGTTATGGGAAGTTCTTACAATTGTTATGTATGACAAACTGAGGAAAAGGTATAAAAACTGCAAGAACAAGTTTGATGAGTTGGAAAATTATCCTACAGAACTTGACATTTTGTGCAGTGTGAGATTAACACTGTCAAACTCTAACAGAGAAATATGCATCATCTTTGATAACTACGACTTTAATGTTTCCAGTCTACTTAGTAAACATTGTCTATCAGGATGGAAAGCCTGTAATTTTGGTGTTTCAGACAGTCTGATGGGATTTCAAATCACACAATACAGACGTAACAGGATTGGTCTTTTCGTCAGACGCTTCTGCAAAGATGATTTTGCAAATTAGTAGCATTAGTAGTGAGTGGCCATCTTTGAACCTGAATGCACAGTTGACTTGGAGTGAAAAAACAAAGAGAAAAAAATTATTCTAACGACCTGCTTTTCAACGAAAAACAATTGTTTGAGGGATTTTAATTGCCTTAAAACCCCAACTGTGTGTACTGTACAGCTAATTAAGCTGTACAATCAAGACATTAATGGATGTGCTCATTCACTCATAAGATTCCCAGAAGGGCTCACAGCTTAATGCCTTTCTCCCTATGCCATTTACTGATACAGATGCAAAACAATCATCCCAGTGAGTAAAAAATTGGTCTCTGTAGCAAAGTTGTTGTTTTTTTTAGAAGTACACTGAGACATCCCATCAAACATTACTGCAACTAAGATTCTACCACATTACTCTGGTTAATTAAAAAGAGACTTACAAAAGAGAAGAGGCAGATCATAGTAAAGGATTAGTTCGATTGCCCTCCTGTGTCAGCAGGTATGCAGACTCACCTTGCCAATGAACTGCATGGATGTCCTTTCATCAGGCAGGTAGGTGGTGCAGTACAAGATGAAGCCAACAATAGAAACTAAACAAAGCTGCAACATAACAAAATGTTTGACTGGGTTAAATCATATCAGGACATACCATTCATGTCAACAGAACACTCATTTGTTGAGTTACCTTGTTACTCATATTATTATTATTTTGATAAAGTGAACAAGTACAAAACCAAAATGTGCACATAGACATGGAAATTAAAGCAATGACAAATAAATAAAAACATGCAAAACAGAAACAAAAACACAATCAAAATATGTAAAACATTAACAAAGACAAAGTAGAAGTCAAGTAATAAGTTAAGGTAGTGTATAGGAAATGTGTGAATGTGTGTGGCAGTGTAATGCATAAAAGTTAGCATCTGAGCGGAAAGTAGCAAGCAAATAAATGAAATGAAAATTGAGGAAAATAAGAATAAAAATAACTAGAAGAAGAAGAAGAGATAATAAGAATAAAAATAATAAGAATAAAAGATACATGATAGTGTCGATGCCATTGGAAATGATAATATCATAGTTTTCATAATAAATTAGTTGAAGTAAATGAAATAATAAAAAAAATGATAATAAGTAACAAGAATAACATTTAGAAAAGGATTGCATGGGTTGTATAATATCTCATAAATCGGAGGTCTTGAGTTTAGTGATTAACTGTATGTTCCTCTTAAATGTTTATGTGACGTAAAGTTTATGTTTGCCCTTAAAAAATAGTCTAGAAACAAGAACCCTGTTCTGGAAAATAAGTTTTACTTTTTTAGAGCTGTTCCTTTGTATTGCATGATTCAGCAGTAAGCTGTCATCTGATTACATTACTCTCCCTTTCTCTCACACACACAAGGACACACTCACATTCTATCTCTTCAGTGCAATTGGAGTCTTGTGACTAACGTGCTGCATCATATTTAAATGTTTTTCCCAGGTTCTTAAGCGCTCTGGAAAGTTCCCGATGATCTCAGTGTTTTTCACTTGGCTGCATCTCGTGAGGATCTAACTCGGGATGTTGATGTCCAGGGATGTTTTCGAGAGAAGATGAGGGCTGTGATAGGCTACAGTAGGATGCTAAACAGCAATAACATGTTTTCTGTCTCTCACCAAAATGTGACTTGGAAAAGTTTTTGTACTGAAGCTGATGGTTGTAATGTAGCTATCAAGCCTGTCAGAGACCTTTTTAGTAAAACATGAATAGTGGTCTTCAGCTGTCTCATATGTGCTGACACTTCAGAAGTCTTTAAAGGGTCTAATTGTTTGCAGGTAAAATAAATCATCAATCTTCAAATCTATAATCTTCAACTATAAATTGGCCTTTAGAGCACAAATTTTACTTTCAGGTCTTTGGCCTTTTGTCTTTGGATTTGACTGAATTTTATTTGTGACAACTTTCACTCTATTTTAAGTGCTTTTTGTACATACACACAAGCTAACACTTTAGATGTTTTTGTGCAACAAGTGACATTAAAGTTGCTCCAATGGCTTTGACTGATGCCCTTTTCATACTGCAATTCCACAACAGCACCTATACAAAGCTCCGTCTCTTTATGCCTTAAAACGTTCATGCTGATTTTGCAACAGCGTTATACTATCGTTGCAGTCCATGAATTCATATTGCCTTACAGCGTTGCCGAGAACAGCACGGCCCAGCAAGACTTCCAAATAAACACAGCAAAAAAGCCAAAGGACATTAATTTCTCACCTTAAAACGGCAGTCTGAATAGGCCTAGGCTAATATATATGAGTGTTCTTTATCTGTAGCCTTTTTAACATGGAGATGCTGCAATCATTGTGCCGGCTCCACAGTTTTCTCTAGTCGCCATTTTCCCCTCATTACACAACCTTTACTACTTTTAACTTCAGCTATCTATTTTGCCTCTGTAACTTTCCACAGACACAATAGTGTAACGCTGGTGTCACTGGCCAGTCTTGAACTAGCTGTGTAAAAGGGGCTTCTGTCTTCAGCTTATCTATGCTCAAGTGAAACCGACAACTTCTTACTGGCCTGAAACTTCAATTAGTATAGGTGCTTTAATTAACAAGTGACATTTCAGCATCTTTTATCTCCTACGCTGCAGCTGTTTTGAGTTGTTTCACACCTACTATTAATTTAACCGGTGTCAGTGATTACAAACATACTGATTACTTACCGGCCTACAGCCCTTAAACTTCCATTCTGCATGCTTTTAAGGGTTAGACTTGAACTGATTTTCAATCATTTCAGCTCAGCACTTCAACTGCACCTCACACTCTTTTGACACTTGACTTCAAGTGACACTTCATTCTACTTCAGCGCCTCAACTAAAAGCAACAATTCAACTCCTTTCAAAACACAAACTTAGATGGCACCTCCATTTACAAATATTATTGAAAGAGTTCCTATTTTAAGACAGTGAGTTGAAAAGTGTAAACGTATTCCACAAATGGACCTGGTTGAACTGCAGCGTGTCTTCACCTGTTTGTACAGTAGATGTTTTCACTTTTGGATGAAACAAATGAAACGTGCGATGCATTGACTGTATGTGTTCGCTTCTACGACATATTTCAAGAATCATGAACTTTAAGCAGTTAAATGTGCACATCACATTTAGTAACAGTGACCAGGTGCTGAGATGCTTCTTAGGTGTTCAGATGTCAGGTTTGCATTAGACATGCTGTAAGTGGCTTGCTTGTCTCATTAGGCCAGATCTATAGGATCAGTTAGTCATGCAGGCCTGTGTGACTCTGTCAATTGTTTTTTTATGAATATGACAGACACAAGTATTAGATAAGGGTGCCGGTGTCTGGATAAGGGACAGTGTTGACATGCAATATGCTTACGATGGTTGACATATTGACTATATCTGAGGGTCATGCAGTGTCAATCTGAGGCTCCATGCAAACGTGTAGCGGCTGATGTTAGAGGTAAGAACGAAGCTTACAATGATCCCAGCCCAGTGTGGCGTCTCCCTGGACAGGAGCGAGGGGCTGATGGCCAACATGAGGAAGGCCACGGCTGTGACGGACACCCCCAACAACAGCTGGAGCAAGGCAACAAGCAGAGGGAAGCGACAAAATCGGCACTTTTTGATGTCGTCTGGCGCTGGGCTTTCATCTCTCCTCTTCTTGCCCTCCTTTTTGTCTTTCTGCCCCATTTCTCAGATTTTTTTCTGGAACTATCTCCTTTCTCTGCACACACTAAACTTTTACTGTGACAGCGTTTTGGGTTGATCAGCCTGTCTGCTGTCTGCCTCTCTCCCTGTCCTTTCCCCTCCCTGCCAAGGCCTTCCCCTGCTCGGCTGCTATTTGGAAACAGAGACGCCTCTGAACTAATATGGAAACCATTTGGACTGGATTCCTAAAGCATCTCCAGTGCCACATATAGAGCAGGCAGCAAACTGTGGAGGAAAGGAAGAGGAGGGAAAGGGGGGCATGTAGACCCAAAGGGGGGACTCCTACGTACGACCGTGACATGTTCTAACTTTTAGTGAAATTAAAAACAGAAAGAGTGGAAGTGCAGAGGCGAATAAGCAGGTGTGAGGTAATAATAAGCCAGCACAGAGGAGGTCACACTTCATTTGAGAGACGGTGTGATTGGATCGTTCTTTGTCAGCACTGTTACACAAGAGAGCCATATGCTGCCAGCCAGAAACAGTCACATGACTAACAGGAAGAAGTAATGTGATCATAAGGCATGTGAGGGCATTTCAGGGGCTCAAATTTGACTGTTTCTGAGTACTTTCATGTTTACAAGAGGAAAGCAAGTGTCACTGAATTAGACAAACCTCCTGGAGTCAAAAAAAAACAAGAAAATCAGCTTAATTTAATCATTTGTAAAAAAATAAAAATAAAATCTTGTGACTTTAAATGTGCTGCTTCATAATTTGAAGTAAAGATCATACTAAAGGAAACGTTTCCTTGTTTGGCAATTATTCAGCTAATCCTTGTCAGTATTTTACGATCAAACAAAGAGACTGAGATAAAGGTGGGAGAGCAGCAGCACCCATGCTGAGGTTAATAAAGAACCGCGATGCACGTGTCTGAGCACACAGCTGGGCCGGTGCCATGGTTACTGACAACGCAGCTCTGTGCTGCTGGAGATGTGTGAATAGGTAACCCTGCCCGGCTCAGGGCAACAACACGGACTTAGAGAGGCGCACGGTCGCGCGCTGCGTGCACGTGCACACACCTTGAATGTTTAAAAGGTTGCTGAGTTTACCCTCTGTTTTACTTTTACATCAGCACGATTGTTAGCTCGTAATGGCGAGTTCCAGACGTTCATTCTTATTTTAAATGTATACTAGAAAAACGTATATTAAAGCGTATATTTAACTTTCTGCTCCCTGAACTGTGACTGTGAGCAACAAAGTTCATTGATTAATGACGAATTACGTATCATTACAACCTTTACGGACAAATTGTAAAGTAAAAGGGCTGGAGTTGCACGTTTAGAGCCAAGGTTAAAAAATACAGAGGATGCATGATAAGAATGCGAATGTGGATCAGTCTCCTCACGCCTGGGCGTCTTTCCCTCTGCCACATTTTGCGCATGAATCACGTTTCAGCCGTCAGGTCGAAAATGTTTGGACTACATCACTATAGGAACAGCGGTGATAGCTGCTATTACACACAGAAGGTCTAATTACCGGACTTTGTGCTGGTGTAGGCTACACGTGAGTCGGAAGCTGTTCCCCACCGGAGGCGCGCGTGCGCTCTAACAACAGCACTGGCGGCTTTGCGAAGTTGCAGCTCAGGGAACTCTAGACATCAGTGTGAATCGCAGCTCCATTGGAGGACACGCACCGTGCATCATCTCCCTCAGCCATCCATCCGTCTGTGGGTCGTGGAATAACAAACATTCCCTTAAGAGGCTCAAGAGCGGATAAGCAGAGAAGGACAGAGGTGATGGATGAAAGAATACCGCATTTACAGGACAGACAGTTCATGGAGCACGCGGATTTCTTGGGGTGAGTGTCGCTTTTAGCAAACTCTGGCAAACTCTCATAAACTGTCACGTCAGCCTTGTGAATAATCGGACACTTTCCTCTCTACTTTAGGGTGGATTATCCCTCCCTGTACATGTGCAAATCGAAAAGAGGAATAAAACGAGAGGATGGTGGGAAGGTGAGCGTGCTGGCTTATTCTAAGAAAATCACAATGCTTTGTTTCCCATTATGTTTGTGACATTCAATTTAATTGAAATTGAAAAGAAGTAACTTTTTACTTACATAAGAGAGCATTACAGTTAACGCGTGTGTATGTGCCAGCAGGACGCGTACAAGTTACCTCACCGGTTGATAGAGAAGAAAAGGAGAGACAGAATCAACGAATGTATCGGCCAGCTGAAGGATTTATTACCTGAACATCTGAAGCTGTCGGTAAGATCATGTCGCCACAAAAGTTTGGACCTGCGCTGAAAAAAAAATGGTTTTGTAGATCTTTTAAACTTCTATATTTTCTCTACAGACGCTCGGGCATTTAGAGAAAGCAGTGGTCCTGGAGTTAACACTGAAACATCTGAACGCACTGACTGCTGTCACCGAGCAGCAGCACCAGAAGATCATTGCTCTGCAGAATGGTAAGATAAACATTAGGCTTTACAAATTAAATGTGTGTGTTTTTTTAATATCAGAAACTTGTTCTCTTAAGTTTTTATTTGCTTGGCTTGCATAAAACTTTGTTGTCCTCTATACAGTGTAAGTCTGTTTGCAATCGCAGAACATGTATGATAAAATAAAGGCATTTATATGTTGTTATTATTATCAGAATATTAAAATGTTGCTTTATCATGATTGGTGTAACCATTTACAGAAAAATGATGGGTTTTTCTTAAACTCGTGTTTTGCAGGGGATCAGTCGATAAAATCTTCCATTCATGCAGACCTGGACGCGTTCCACTCCGGGTTCCAGACCTGTGCCAAAGAGGTCCTGCAGTACCTGAGTCAGTTTGAGAACTGGACGACACGAGAGCAGAGGTTTGCGCAGCTAATCGGCCACCTTCACAAGTCGCTGGCTCAGTTCCATCCTGGTGCGCCGCCACTTCAGCACCAGATCCCCGCCGGCGACTCACAGAACGGGCAGAAGGCAGACAGCCAAGCGAACTGCGTCCCGGTCATCCAGAGGACCCAAGGAGGGGAGCTTAACGAGAACGACACGGACACGGACAGTGGATACGGAGGCGAGGCAGAAAAAAGCGAGGCTAAAGACAAAGAATGTGAGCGCAATAGGGCGCAGCAGGGACACAAAGCAGTGAAAATCAAGCAGGAGTTTGGAGACGATCGTGCTGCCAAGAAACCAAAGATGAGCTGGAATGGGAGCGGGATAGGCAGCACTGACCTCACCAGATCCGACCTGGCGTTTATGAACTCTCTAATGGGAATAAGTAGTGTGGGACAGCAGGCACCTATTTGCATGCCCTTCTACTTCATCAACCCCTCGGCCGCGGCGTCTTATATGCCTTTTTTAGACAAAGGCAACATTGAGAAGTACGTGTACCCCGCGGCTGCCGCTCTCGCGTCCCCTTTCCCCTGGCTATACCCCGCACACGCCGCCGCTGCTGCAGCTGCTGCCGCATTTCCAAACCTGTCTGCACACTTTGGAGCCTCCTCTCAGTCCAAGGACTCGCAGAGTCCAGACAGCGACGAGTCACGCGATGCTGAGGCGGGCTCACCTGAGGATCGTGTGGAAAGTCCCACGAGTGACGGCGGGGAGAGTGACGTAGCTGATATGGCTCATGAGAGCAACAACAGTCCGCGAGATCAGCTCTCTGCTTGTCCAACGAGCTAAATTGTCCGTGTTACCTTTCCTCTGCATTCTAATGAGGAGTTAATGTGTTTTTTTGTTTGTTTGTTTGTTTTTTTAAATTTGGCTTAACGAGGACTTACTGAGGAGTTTCTCATGTACAAAAGCTTGGCGTAAGGGGACAGTTGTGATGGCGCGTGCCTTTTGCACTTATGCTAGTTTAATCAAGCTAAATAATTATCGACAATGATTGACACAAACTCACAGCTGTGTTATGCTGGGGTTCGTTTTTTTATCGTCTTTGATAAAAACATTTTGAATTGGCAGCATTGGTGCCATAACTTTGAGAACATCATTCGTTCTCCAATCAGCAAGCCTCTTTGGATGTATGACGTTGCAACTGACCTCTGCCAAGGTTACGTAAATTCCGATTTACTCTGACTGTAAATACAAGCTGATTCATGAACATGTAAACGTGCACTAATGGGCCTATTAATAAGTGCAACGTCCACAGTACCTCATCCCTATTGGGAGGCACTTTGTCCCTCCTGAGAAGAATTGAATGGTACCCCCTCCAAATAACCAAACACACACCTGAAAAGAAATCCAAAAATCAGACACTTTAAGAATTACACGTTTATAACAGGAGATAATGGGAGAGACACTTTCTTGATGCCTGAGTTGACTCTGGTTCCCTTTAGCCTACTTGTTTGGTCTTATGAGGCAGGAAAAAACAATCACTAAAGTCGTACAGCGTAATGGAAAGAAGAAGAAATCCTTCATTGAAAAGGGGCGGCAGTAAGTGACCTGTGACTCCTGTACCTCCAGGAAAAAGCATTGTAGGATAGCACCTTATAGATCTTTAATATTGAATGTACCTGTTTTTTCCCAGCTGTTAAAGTTTGTATATGTAGGAGGATCTTTACTCTTGAGACGTAAAGTGCACTTTTTCTGTCTCCCTCCCTACCCCCACCGTTACCATGTCATTTTAAAAAGTCAATCACTGGAGTTCTGGTTGAACCTTTTTACTATGTTGAGTTTTCTCGAAATAAAAATATGATTCCATTTCAACAGAGTGCAGAGATACCGCATTTTCTAAGTAAATGCCCAGATTAACAAAAACACTGCATATTTCTAGCTCTTTCAAAGTTATATGATTACAACTATAAATAGATTTGACATCGTCAGACTATATCTGTGCTGTGTAAAACCTCACTTTTTACTTTGGAAAAAGGTGCAGAAAAAGGCTTTGGTCATGTGACCATCAGTTCTGAATATTGCTGTTTTAGGACTTGGCCTGTTTTTTTTTTTAATAAGAAAGTAATTCCTGCAAGTATTGTGTTTTTCAGCTTTCACATGTGACGGACTAAACAGATGATTTTCATTGTATTTTGCATACATGACATTGCTTTAGTAAAATGATTCTGCTGGTTTTTTGCCTCAAACCTGTTCTCAGCTGTTCTATGAAGTGGCATGTGCATCTGTAAATACGTTTTTGTGAATATACCATGAAGTATACATGTCTATTTCAGTGTTGTAGAAGTCTATGGATTTTTTTAACAAAAGATTTAACTGAGCAACTGTTGCACATTTCATTAATGCGTTACACAAGCTGTTCTAAATTATTGCTGATGAGTTGAACAATAAATATCAAAACAAACTTTGCAAGCTTTTTATTCAACACAAATTGCTCACAGTCTCTCTTGTCTCAAGTGTTTGTGAAACTCTTCCAATACATTGCCTGCATATGTAATACTTAGGTCATGGCCAACACACACTGTAATACACTGTGTTATGTATGCACAGGGAAAAAGGACCCATGTGCAGTATTGCTAACAGCATGTATGGATAGAGGACTGGAGGTCTAGTAAATGAAACGTACTGTTATTAAAACTGTAATCAGCTGACAGGTCACAGCAGAAGAATGTACAGTAAGCCCAGGCTTTAAACAACTGTCATGTGATAAAAGGATGATGAAGTGAGATTACAGCCAGTCTGTACAGGCGGATGAAAAACAAGGGGGCCTCCTCCCAACTTGTCAAACGCTTTAAGCATGAGCCAATCCTGCCTCTGTTGTTGCCACTAGCTGATTTGGTGCAGTGTTTTACTTTTATCCATGTGAATAACATTCATTTCTCAATGTATATGCAGATTAGTCATTATATAAAGCCATAAAAGTAATACTAGCAAGAAGAGAGCCCAGTCAAAAGTCTTTTTTTGTCTTGGGAATGGGCATGAAAGCTGCCCGAAGCTGCAGAAAAGGACCAAGGCCCTTCATATTTGCAAAGTCTTAATTATTTCTAAACTCAGATTACAATAACGTTCTGTAAGTATCTTTATCCAGCACTGGGAGTAACTTTAAAAAGGTTAAGCATTTTTGCCCATATTTCACCAGAATTACTGCTGTTTAAAAGTGGTGTGACTCTCAGAAACATTGTGCAATATTTACCATTACTGAGTGTAGGTCTCCATCTACTGGTCAAAACTGGAAAAACAGCTGAGGCATAAAGGCTCCGAGTTCTCTCTAGTTAAAAAACTACAGTTACCACATGAACCATAACAAATCTCATTAAGTCAGATGGTTTATTGAGTCATGCAATCAAAGTCATATCAGCAGCCAGATACAGCCATACATCAGTCAACACTTTGCAGTATATTAAGGCAGGAAACAATAAAAACAGGTTATGTACAGTGGACATCTTACAGTTCTACAAAACATACACAGTTGTAAACAGCGACCGCAGCTACCGCTCATCCCAGGGTGGATAATGCACACCAGTGGTTTCTTAAAGGGAAAACACACCCAAATACACTGAATATCATAGTTTAAAAAAAACAAAAACAAAAAACAACAAGATCTCCTTTAGCTGGACATCAGTCCTGTCCTCTTTGTAGAGACTGAATGCTGCAGGATGAACTTCTCTTCTGAATTGATTTCAAACTCAATCCCAGGTGACAGTCTGTTGTTGGCTTAAGAACACAGCATGATGAAATAAATGCCTTTTACGGCACGTTACTATGACTACAGTTACACAGTCGCAAAGTGTAAAGCACTATCCCTTAGGTTTCTTTCTAGGACACTTCTACAAAACACTAACAGGGAAAACGTCTTCAAAGCTTCCTCTTTGCTGCTGTGCTATTAACGATGCTTTCAACATCCTTGACATTTGATCTATCCTGACTACAATCATTGCTTTCCTGTCTTGACATGAGCTTCACTGTACATTCTTTGAATACAACGACAAAGGTGGAATGACTATAAGGCACTTTGATGTGAATAGCAGCTGAACTACAACCTAAGAGGGGATCCATACCTCGGCTGCTTCGCACAAACTCACAAACAAGCACACACACAACTCTATTTGATCTCTGACTCACTCTCACTGTAGCTGTAGCTATCCATTGCATTGTGACATGCCACCGTTTTCACAATAAACTCATTCATTTACTGTAACAAGTGGGCCCTGCACATCCAGATATGGCTATATAAACACCACACTCATCATGCAACAAGACCTGTGAATCTTTGGCCACTGATCCTTTCGAAGAAACAAGCATTATATATTTGGCAAAAAAATATACTGTGTAGTCATCAACATTAACACAAAAAAAAGAAAAGAAAACAGCTTAAAAGGATAATAAAACACTGTTTCATGATACAGATATTACTGCAGGAATGAGGGCACTCCTTCTTTGTAGCTGTGCTTACACAGTCTTGTAATAATATATGATAATTCACTGAATAAAGATGAAAGGTAAGAAAACATATTTACAGTATCCATCATTTTGATGCATACAGTAACATTCTTTAGTAACAAAACGATTACCATTTGTGCATAGTTTTAACATGAACACAGACAAAGCTACAGGAACAAGTTCTGATATGCAAAATGAAAAATTGCGGAACAGTTCTACTACAGACGCGAGTCGATCCTTCATTACTTTAAGAAGAACTAGTTGCTATGCTGAGCAAAATGTTTTCATTCTGAAATGACATTCAATCTTTAAGAGATATAGTTCATAGATTCACATACTGAGATTCTCAAAGATGCTTTTGAAAAGGCATTCGATTTGAACCATGATGCTAGAGAGAAATTAATACAAATCATTCAGCAGGTAGTAAAGTGAGAGTAAAAGTACGTTAAGTGGATATGTTTCAAAAGAAAGTCCACAACAGCTTGAAGACAAGAAAGTCCTGACATTATATTCAGGCTGTTTCTTTTCCATGGTTCAAACTACCGTGCATTTCTACCAGGTGCTCCATGACTTCCATTCAAAGACATTGTTCCTTCACTGTTTGAGTCTTTACACTCAAGGCTGCCTTCATGTAATCCAGACAAGAGTGCATAGTAGTGTGCTACTGAGGTATCCAGTACAGAGATATCCACTCACAGCAGAACCGGTCACACATAGATCCCTTCTGGGTTCAGGCCTGAACTCAGAGGACTATGGAGCACCCGCAGGTGACTGGACATCGTGTGTGATGATACAGGACGCTTCAGGGAGCCAGACAGGGGAACTAAATCTGTGAAAGGAAATGCATGAAAGAGACCAAGTTAGAAAAACAATTAAAACTGCAGGAAATGTTAAAAAAAAGTGACTAATGGCTTTTAGTAAAAAAAAAAAAAAAAAAGACTTTAACGTCATTTTTTACTGAATGCGCTTGCACAGCAAGTTTCTGCAAAAGAATGTCTGTGCACAGGTACCACCAGGGGGCAGTACAGAGCTGTTCAAGTGATGCTGATGCAGTGAATTTAAGGCTTGGGATAAAAGTGCTGGGTGATTTTTTATTTTTTTCCCCCCACACATAAACTTGAAGGTTAAGAGAAGGATGTGAACACTTTTCACTCTTTTAATCCATCCAGTTGAATCGTTAACCCCACGAGGTACACACAATCAGAAAAAGGATCTGGGCTCTTTAAAGAGGAAGAGTATCTTTTTTGTTTAGTATGAGTTTTTTGAGATAGTGTGCATACATATGTAAAATGTTTTTTGTATTTCTTATTGTGTTGTTGTTACTGTAATGTAATGTGTTATTTCTTCTGACCTGCCAGGGACTGCAGATGGAAAGTAGCCGTTGGCTAATTCTGGCATTTTTACATTTATACGTTCATTAATATGCACTGTCCCTTTAAAAAAAAAAGTCTTTATATCAGCCTGAAAATACAGCTTTGACTGAGTAGTCGTACTTGTGTATTTGAATGTACATATTAAGTTTGGGGCGTGCAGATGCATGCTCATTTTGGTTTCGCTTTATAAACTTGTTTAATTTCCTAAACTTTATTTTACAAGCCGGCGGTAATGTCCCTGGTTACAACACTTAATACAGTTGCTTTCCACTTCACCACAAAGTCTCAGTAAGTCCAACTTTTTGCCACTGATCGGGGTGTTAGTTCTCTATATTTTGAAGTTGTTTAAATTGACAGCTGGCCCAAACTTGATGTAGATATCCTGTATTGCTTTGTGACAGCTCGCATATAAATTGGAGCTCTCAGTTTATGTGTCAGCTCTCCTGTAGAGGACAGAGCTTTGCTCCATTGAGCCCATCACAGAAACTGCTGAGCATGAGATAGAGGGACAGAGAGATGGAGGGAGAGGAGAGATGGATGTATCCGAGGCGGCTGTGTGCACGGTGAAAACAATCGATGCTAGAGATGGTGCGAGCTAATACTGTTTGCCAGAATACCCCCACGTCTTCCCAGTTCCCTTGATCACCATCTCTCTGATACACTAAACTGTCCAAAATGTCTCTACTTTCCCTTGCCTCTCTCATCTCCAAGTTCTAAAATCTCAAAGTAGTTCTAAAAAACAGATAGCTGTACAGTCCCACTTACAGGAACACACGCACTCTTGTACCTTGAGCCGAGCAGGTGAGCAAGACCTGAGCTGGTCCAGTAAAAACATTCACGAATGACAAACTGCACGTTGTACACTTCATAAAGTCATGAGTCAACTGTGCCAATAAGTTGAGTAAACGACTGATTCAACCTTTCTACCAGCAAATAATATCTGGACATAAACACTCATCGGCCACTTTATTGGTACACCTGGCTAGTACCGGGTTGGACCCCTATTTGCCTTGGTCACAGTCGCTGCAGATATGGAGGCTGCACATCAATGAGACAAATCTCCAGTTGTGTGTTCAGACATGCTCGACTGCATCGCTTGGTTGTAACGAGGGGTTATTTGAGTTACTACCGTTGCCTTTCTTTCAGATAGAACAAGTTCGGCTATTCTCCTCTGACCCTTAGCATCAACAAGGCCTTTTCCACCCACAGAACTGTCGCTCACTGGATATCTTTTTCTATGTCAGATCAGTCTCTGTAAACCTGTGAGTGAAAATCTCAGCATTCTGATGCTCGGTTTGAACTCAGCAGATGGTCTGGAACATGTCTCATTGCATAAATGTGTTGAGTTGGCATGTGCTTGGATGATTAGATATTATAGTTCTCCTTTGTTACAAATCCCCTAAGAAACAAAAAAACCCATTACCTATACCATAACTGGTTGAAGGACTTTCCTCCTCCGTGGGTTCAGCAGGCAGCACGGTGACCTTGGTGCCGGTCTGTTTGATGAACTGCTGCAGGTTCACTTGCCTCAGCTCCTTGGTCAGCTGCTCCAGCTCATGCTGCATGTCCTTCAATGAAACAGCTCGAGAAAGTGATTCCTCAGCGAACACGGCGCTATCAGCAGCAGCTTAAAGCTGGCGTCTACTGCTCCAGATGATACGGGACGCTGTTTACTCCGATGTTCAGACACTTTTAATCTGAACATGATAAGAACTGTCTTCACCATTTTATTTGTGAGAGTTTCGTTGTGAGAGAATCACACACTGACGTACTGGACTAGAGAACTGGATGGAGCACAAGCTTAGAGGCTTCTTTTCATTATTTTTTTTTACAAAACATCAAAACACTGTTTTGTTTGGTTTTTGTTAATCCTTGTTAAGCGTCTTTCGAGTATTTAGAAAAGTGACATAAAAGTCTCATGTATTATTATGATTGCCTCATGTCACATCAGAGAAGACTGTCAGGTTCATTATGGACAGTTTAAAAAAAAAAAAAGAATCTGAAGATGAAGCATCATAAGAAGAGACATTTCACATAATGAAGCTGGTCTTCACTGGCAGGGATTCAGCACTCTCAGGAACCAATCAGATGGGCAGATGCTAAATAAATGATCATTTCACCTTTCCACTAGATTGTCCCGTAGCACTGTTTTGTGAGGGAAGCAAGCATAGAGAAGTCCTCAAATGCACAAATATGTCTCACCTGCAGTTTCTTGCCGCTTTGTCCGAGCGATCTGTCCACCGCTCTGCAGCTGCTCTCCAGCTGGACAGCCTGTCTTTCTTGAGCCTTCAGTTCTGCTTTGACCCTGAGGACCTGAGCCCGAGCCTCAGCCTCGCTCACCCACTGGGTCTCCTGACGCTCCCTCTGCAGCCGCTCCTCTTCCAGCCCCGCCTCTACCCGCTGAAGGTTCAAAAAAGTATTACCAAATAAATCAGATCCTGATAATACTTAAACAGCTATGATTTGAAAAAAAAAAAAAGGTTTTAATTGATTTGCTTTGATTCTTAGTTGGATTCATTTCTCCCAAATGTTATTCTAAAACAATTCTTTTTAATTAAATATTCCAAAAATCCCCCACACACAGCACACCTGTACCATTGCCAGCTTTTCTTCAATCTCTAGCTCACAGCCTTGCAGGCGTCCTCGCAGCTCTTGCAGTCTCTCCTCCAGCTGTCTCTCACTCTCCAGCTCTATCTGAAGCTCAGTGGCCCAAAACTCCTCCTCCTCCATCTCCACCTTGTTCTTCCTCAGATGCTTCTCCAGCCTGAGGATATCTTCTATCAGTCCTCCTCCTCCGCCGGGGTCTCCGACGCACCCTCCACCTCGCCCCCCTCTGCCCTCCGCCCAGGCCTGCAGCTCTGCCTCATAGGCCTCCAGCTTCTTCTCCAGCACATTCAGAGTCTCTCGCTGTACGCCCACCAGTCGGACCAAATCTTCCATGCGACATGCCCACAGGCTGGGCGACGCGGTGCCCATGGCTGGTCCCACATGGTGGTGATTTCCACCGTTTCCCAGGAGGATTCTTCTGTTTGCTTCAGCCTCGACAATCCTGCCTCCGCTAAGTATCTCCCTGAGGCCTCTGGGCGCACCGGTGAACGTGAGCGACTTGCGACGTGGTTCGCGCCGCCGGAGGGAGCGATCATTAGGGTGACGAAGCTTAGCAAGGGGGGGGAGGCTCTGGCGGTGCAGCCCTCGTTCAGGTCCTCTGAGAGGGGGTCCTTCTGAGGGGGGGCGTTCAGTCAGGGAGGGGCCAGTGCGGAGTAGGATCAGCTGGACGTCACCAGCATACTGACCCCAGGTGTTCAAGGAGGCCACAGGGCTCTCATGAGGGGCGAGGTGACGCTCGGTGTCGCGCCATTTTTCCACCAGAGTGTATCTCCCTGTGCGACCTGTAAACAACACAAACCAACTGATGTTTATGCCGGTAGATAGAGACGCACAACTCATACGAGTGCTTCGCATTTTTCTGACAGTTACCGGAAATTGGTGAAAAGATAGCAAACCAAACCAACAGAAATGTTGCCGTGACTATCACTGACTTAAACCTCAGCAACCTTTTCTGTTTGTGGTTCTGGAAACAGCTCACAGGCTTTTTTATACAAGTGAGATAAGAGCTTTTAATGTCGATCGAGTGCCGACTGGAAAACAGAACAATTAGCTCAAAGGGGCTGAAGGCTGCAAAGACCTGCAGTCCATCGCTGCCTTTAGTGCTTTAAGCCTTTCCTAATAAACTTGATTCATTTCTAAACAGGAAATACCATTTTTAATGCTGTTGGAAAGAAAACCTACACACAGCTTCTGCAGCCACATGTGAACAGAAATCCTTGTTTAATGCCAGAGTACTAAATCGATATTTATGTCCGATCACTTCAAGCGGTGTAGATGATTTTAATAGAAAAGAAAAGGAAGAGGAGGTGCTTCAGAGGCGAGGTTTTCTCAGTTTGGCAAGAGACTGGGGAATGAGTCAGACTTTCCCTCCTCCTACTCTGTGCTTTGTGGGAAGTGATGTCGATACAGGCTGCTCAAGAGCCCCCGCTCCTGAAGGAGCCATATGGGAGGGGGGGGGGGGGTTACTTAGAAAGTACCAACAGAGCTTCTGACGACGACCCATTGCATC
Organism: Symphodus melops; assembly: GCF_947650265.1. NCBI lineage: Eukaryota > Metazoa > Chordata > Actinopteri > Labriformes > Labridae > Symphodus > Symphodus melops. The sequence continues at coordinate 13,623,170 of NC_136696.1, read as the reverse complement.
TCAACGGGAGCTGCATGTAGGCAGGACAATCACAGGCTTGTTTTCTGTATATGACTGCTTTTAGGGTGACAAAAGAAACTCTAGTTCTGGCTTGTTGAATGCCTGGGAAAAGTCAAAAAAAAAAAAAAAGGTTGATGACCATCAGATTATTAAAAAAAAAAGAAACCATCAGATGACCATCAGATTATTAAAAAAAAAAGAAACTTGTTAACGAAAAAAGAACTTTTGCAACACTTTATGGTAGGGAGGTTATTGACATCAACAGTTGGTACTTGTTTGGATGTTAACATGTGATATGGAGAAGCAGTTAAATAACAAAGGTGCTGTTGGACCAGAAATTCAGCAAAGCAGGTGGAAACATCTGATGTGCTGGTTTATCTTTTATTCTCTCTATCTAAAAGTGGGAGGCAGCAATATAAGCTCATGATCCACAAGTCCCCTCCACTGTGAGCTGAAGTCCCTCAAACTGTTGATTCAAACATTTTCCCAAAGCTATTCGAAGAGCGATTTAATAGATCCTTGTTAGTAAATATTCACCGCTTACAAGTTTGGTTAAAGAAATCGCTCAATTAAAACAACAAGAATCAGATTTCACAGAGAGGATATCAACAATAATGCAGAGGAGAGATTCAAACAGCCTGGATGTATGTCTGAGGTTAGAGTGTAAAAAAAAAAAAAAAAAGATCTACCTATGGCCTGAGCCAAAGCAATCACTACTTCCTGGCAGGTGGTTGCCTCGGTGACCCCACAGACAACCCTCTGGACTCCATCCACCCAGACCTTGAGCTCCATTTTCGGTCAAAAACGAGGGGGCCGGTTGTGATGTGTTGGCCCCGACATTGTTGAAGGCTCCAGTGGTGCAGGACAGCTGAAGCCCCTCCAGCCGCTTCACTGGGGAGGAAACGAAAAGGGAAAACAGGAAGCAGTTAGTCAGGATGTGCTCAAGGACATGGTCATAGCACGTCGCATGTGTGTGTGTGTGTGTGTGTGTCCATTGTAACAGACACTCTTCTACCTGCTGTAAGATCTACTAACACAGGTAGTGAAAGAAGCGTAACGTACAAAGTGCGGTCTTGTTTTTTGTTTTTTTTTAAACAGTAGCTCATGAATAAAGGAGAGTCAGTCCAGTTCATGTGGACTCGTACAGCCAGACTGTCACAACCAGCTGGCCATTACGCTGTTGTTTTGTTCTTCGCTATGAATAGGTACATGTCTGCTGGGGGCGCAGGAAGGGTCTGCCAGTAGGCTTTCCCAGGTCCAGTTCCTGCTTTTGTACAGAGAATTACCCAGAAGCAGAAAAGACAGAGCAGGAAGATTAAGTCAGAGACAAATCGAGGACGGGAACAGAGAAGGCATGAACATGTTATTAAACAATGAAAAGGGATAGCTGAAGAGTTATTACATAAGGGAGTATTGTAGGTTTGAGTTTGTGATCTCAGTTATTGCCTCTGTTCTGTCACACACTAAACACAGCCATGGCAGAATGTTTTGGTCCCTGTAGGATGTAATACAAGGATATGAGCACCAGTACAGGAAGGTGTATTAAATAGTCCAAGTTCTGAAGTTCCTTTTTAAATATGGAAGATTACGTTCGAACTATACACCCTCACCATACAGATAATGTTAACGTCAACTGGTGAATCACCTTGCTTTATTATCTAATCACTTATTGACAAAGTGAACAATCAGCAGTGTCACCGCCTAGGAAGCACCAATCACGGGAGAGACATCCTTCAAAACGTCCTTCAAGGACAGCGTGCAAACAAGAGAATGAATGGCATCTCCCCTGATCTCTATCACTCTCTCCATGGAGCTAACCTTCACTGCAGCTACACTACCCAGTCAAAAGGTCCTTTTGTTCGCCAAAGCCGCCGCCAATTACACCTCCCCCATCCCCAATATTCCCTGTCCGCACTCACAAAGTCACCCACAACCGGCCTGTCCTTCCTTCAACCAACTGCTTCTCTAAATATGGTGAAGACATTAGAGAGAGAGGGGGGGGGGGGAGAGAACAGATGGAGCTGAGACTCATTATTATTAATGCTCTTTATATTTTGTCAGTTAGTTAATTTGTTGTTTACTTGCTGATAAAGATCAACAACACCATGGTGACACACACACACACACACACACACACACACACACACACACACGCTTTTTGTGGAAATAGTTCCACAAAAAGTAGACTGCAAGATTTTACTGCATTGACCCAAAAGCCTGCTACCATTTCGTAGAAAGACTAGAAAGCCTTCCAGAGGCTTGTGGCGACAGAACTGTGGACTGAGTAGGTCTTGATGCAAAGCACATGAGTGGATCAGTCAGGGGGAAAGTTTTAAACACTGGAGGGGGGAGGGGAAGTGCCTTAAATATTACCTATGGAGACGCAGAGTAAGAGGGATTTTCAAGGAGCGCTGAGTGCAACACTGTATACTGCACTGTTATTGAGAACAGTGACAGAACGGACTGTCCTTAGATTAATAAAAGAAAAAGTAAAGGTGTGCAAACAAAGCTCTTCTGTTCCTCGCTCACACTAGAGGGGACTCAGAAGGGCATACACTGACCCAGAATACCCAACTGATGATCGAGGCACACAGTGGTGTGCGGCAGCTTGCCATCCTGAGCTCTGCAGGCTCCATTCCTCCAGCCTGTCAAAGCCCCAGCCTGAGGATGATGCCCACTCCCTGATTTGTGCTGCTCGTCTTCTGCCAGAGAGGAGGGCTTAAATATCTGGAGCTCTGCTTAAGCTCGGTTAAAAGACGATCAACTCCAGAAAAATCCCAAACTCCCCATGACTCCAGAGCACATTTGCTTTTGGTCTCATATTGGTTAAGAGGTGTATCGACTCGAGGTGCATTCCTGGGAGAGCAGTGAGGTGTGTGAGCAGCCTGGCTGCTGCTGACTGGTCTCCAGGCCTACACTAGCATACCGAGCTGGCAGGAAAGTGGCTTCAACTGGCTGCTGGAGTAAACAACCTTCCATATGCTCCTGTGGGTGTGATGTACACCGTCATCAAATATACTGTAGGAGTTTTCACTGTATGAGCTTTGTTTTGAGGGTTTGACAGTCTGTCGAGCGTCACACGCCGGCCTGAGAGTCGCGCAGCAAGCAGAAGAAGAAGAAGAAAAGGGGTAATCGAGGAAAACAGAATGGGCATTCATTACATCAAATGACAACAAGGACTGAGCTGTGATCAGGAGGAAGCCTGCAGGGAATCAACTGATCCAAGCTGAGAAATAGGAGTGTCAAGTAAAACCTGTGCATTCAAGCAGCACTACCTCTACAAATACAAGCGACAACACCTTGCTCTCTATCTCTAAACTTGCAAACCTTGTTCTGTAAGGAGGAAAGCAGGGCTGCCATTCGGAGAAGCACATGTTTCACTATTGAAAGTTTTACAACTACAACAAGTAACTGGATTATAGCTGAAGGTTTCTGACATACGCTAAACTCCAATCTGCTTTTAATGAAAGACAATGGGAGACAGTCAGCACGTAAGCCTTTTTGCCTATTGCTAACCAATCTTTAATTCAAATTGTGCTCCCTGCAGCGTAACATGTAATTACCAGCAATTTATACCCGACTGTAATTGGAAACAGATCTGTTGTGAAATGGATCTCTGTGAGCAGCCAAAGATGCTGGTTTATTGTGGAGGCACTGGTTTGGACTAACTTTCCTCAGCTTTCACTTCCTGTCATCAAGTGGTACGGTTCATTACGATCCCAGGGAATTAAACTCATCAGGGTGGAAAAAGTTTAGGATGAATGCAAAACAGACTAAAGAGATGGGTTTCATGTAGTAAAATGAAATATAAAATAAAATAAAATAAGGGTCTGCCCACATGAGAACCAGATAAAGAAGTTTTGTCAACATCAGTTTGCCAGCTTGCCCTGCTTACAACCCCAATCTGTAAATGTAAACGTTACGACCACCGGAAAAAGAGTGCGGCCTGATACAGGCCTTGATCCTTTGGAGAGCAATCTGATAACGGCCAGGGTATGCATTCTTGTGCTGTGAGAATGCAACGGGCCATGACTAAGAGACAGGAGAGCTAAGGGTTTGTCTGATCTGTGCTCTTGCAACAGGCAGCTGCTCAGCTCAATGATGCTTCAACAGACTTCACCTGTGCTGGAGCTCAAGGTTGAGAACCAGTGACTAAAACGAAACTTTATTGCAAAACCAGAGGAACAAAGTACGGAGGCGAACAGATTTTTCACTCTGTCCTTAAATTTCTAAAAGCATCCGGCATGCACAGTGTTAGCATTCTCGCCATTCATTTAGTTTTCCAATTTGCATTACCCTCTGAGACCTGGAGTGCCTGCAATATAGATGAGAGTTAATTAATGAGCAATTAAAGGAAACACTGAGCCATTACTCACTCAAACACTAAAAGATAGTGGTAGCAGATGCATTCAACTGAACTTTCATAAAGCTTCAAGAAAAATAACGGTGTATTCCGACTATACTAAAAGCATCGAAGCAAACCCAAAATACACACAAAAGCAGGGTCAAGCCTCCCTCAGGACTGCATCAGAACTTTACTCCTAAATCTTTAGCTCCAATCTTTAGATCATGGCGTCTGGGATTAAACCAACATCCCATCACGTTACAGACTGTACCCTCGGGTCATGAGAGCTCTCCAGTGGCCCCTGCCCTGAAGCCAGCCCTCCGCCTTCTCCTCCTTCTCCCTGGTTGATATTAGACTATTAGGTCCTGGACCTCATTTGAGAGGTCAGTGCTGGCAAGAGCTGCAACATCTGGATGGCACGTTCAGCCCAGCAATAATGCCGCCTTTGTTCACTTGCCATGTTCACTGCTCACTGGCAGGCTTATGAGAGCCAGCGGGGCAAGCAGCACAGCAGGGCAACCAGAGGCCTCTGGTCGAGGTTTACATGTTACTGTGGTTTGTAAAACATTATCTGGTACTGAATCACTCTCTCCCATGTGAGCGTTTATAGAAGTGAAATGTTTTTTTGTTCTTTTTGGGGGGTTTTTTGTACAGCAGCAGCTGATAAGGCAGCGTCACAAAAAAGTAGCAACATGTATTTTTCCAGTCTGAAGGTGGTTCATAAAGCTGTAACACCAGTAGGGTAAACATTTAGCAAAGAACCACAGAATTACATGATTCCCTTTACTTCTTAATAAAGTCTTGAAAACCATAATGCATAAATATGACTGAATGATAGACCTTGGCTGCCTCCTACCACTCTACAGGTTGCTTCAGCTTCACCTTGTATGGAAGTATAGTGCAGCAGTGGGGCTTAAAAAAATGATATGTGATTTTATTACTACGTTATGTTTGCTGTATGCTGTGTAGCCCTCCAGTTACTGAGGCCATGGAGTGTTTAAATGGTAGCCTATAAGTTGCCTGACCTGAAGAGAGAGGACAGTTTGAGCCAGCACAGAGTAGCCTACGTGAAAACATTTGGCCTGTGTGGATGAAAGTACATGACAACAACGTCGACCTCCCTTTTTCAAAACGCCAGCAAATACTCTTCATACGACTCGTGTTAACTGTTAAGGCTCTAAATTCAGGCAGTGTTAGCCTGCTATTTTGTCACCAAACATCCTGCCAGAGAGCACATCCATTTCTTTTAGACTACCTCTCTACTACGACGCCTGCACTTGGTGTCGAGTGGGACCAGGCAGAAGAAATGGCGATAACGGGCTCGAAGTAGCCGAACTTCTACTACAGAGAAATGTTCCCGTTATCTCAGCCTCGCCACTACGACGAGCTCAGCCGCAGCGCACACTGCTATTATTAGGTCTGTTTAATGCTCTTACCTCTGAGGTGCAAATAGGATTCGACGTAGTTTGTCGGCTCTCGAGTGAAGTTAAGAGTATGCTTAATGCACAGGTAGAGACGTCAATTCCGCAAAATGTTTCCTTTCTTCAGCATTGCCCAGTAAATCACTCCCAGTAACTGACTGCGACAAAGTAACGTTTGACTGCCGGGTGAAAGGAGAGTTAAGGCGACAATGACGAATAAAAAAAAAACAAGGATATGACTCACGTTTCGGTACTCTGAAAGTTTATGTGTCTTCACTGTGCGCTAGTCTTTTTTGCGGGCTCTCCAGTAGGCTGCGGAAAAAAGCCCCTCTCCCCGTTTCATTACTCCTGCTGGTAAATACACGGCATTGGAACTGGGACACCGCAAGGCATTGTGGACTGTTTAAAGCTGCACAACCCTGAGCAAGGGGAGGCTACCTACTACAGCCAACTTTCATAAATCCAGGTGATCCAAGACACTTCATCGTGACCATTAGGAGTTTCCTTCTATAGCCTAAATCCATAGGATTTTTTTCAAATGTGCATGTTTTTATTTACAGCTCACTTTAATATTAGTGATTACCAATAAAATCTTGACTATTTCTTAAGGAAAAAAACTTCCACTAATAGAAATTGTAAGCTGCGAAAGTGTTTTCTTTATGTTCCCTTACTGAAAATATGCCAGTAATTATGAAAAGACAGATGGTTTGGAAAGATGCAAAAAAGGGGATCTGTTGTTATCTGTAAATAAAGTTTTCATTTGTCCTATGTACTGGATACTTGAATGAAAAAGATGCTACTAAAATATCAATCTTAATACAATGTCTCATAATAACTGATGGATAACATAATAGAGAAAACAATAAAAGAGTAACAGATCATATACAGAGGATACTAAGTATGAAGAAACTAATAAAGGTACGCTATAATAGCTAAACGTACAGTGAAACATGTTTTTTGAGTTAATCATTGTAAACAAATTTAAGGAAAAAAATTCTTATTTTGTCTTTTATAACCTTCTTCAATTCGATGATATAGCCATATGCCTAAAACGAGAAATACATTTTTTATCCTGCTAAAGGTTAGTCAAAAAATTCCATTCATTTGTCATTATTTTTTATTAAAACATGAAACACAAACATGCATACACTCAGGACCTACATATGTGCATTGTTGTGCATGGAGACAAAAATGGAGCAATAAAAATGTGAAATTCCCTTGACTGAACCTAGAAGTTTATTAACAACAGCGTGATGGTCTGTGTATAAATGGAGGCTGACTGCCCTCTTGTGACTGAAGTATACTTTTTCCAGATTAGATAAAATGTCATCATAATGTTGTTGTGTCTCTAATGGCCTTTACTAAGAAATCTGGTTTATCACTATGACACACAGGGGATTTAAAATCAGATGTTTAAGTGCTTTGAGTCATCGAGTCGATATCACAGCTGGATTACTGTTTTACTCTCTGAACATCAAGTCTCTTCTGAGTCACAATGTTAATGTTTAGTCTCAAATGATATCATTATACCCTGTTTCCATAGCAGCTTATCAAGAAAGCACCAGTTCAGCTTACCATCTTGTTTCGATGGGGCCATTCCAATAAGAGTCGCTACTAAATTTGTCATTTTTAATTGTAACTCAAATATGTTGTAGGTAGGCTACAGTATATTTATTACCTGTCAATAGAGTATTACTTATTAGAGTTTTTGTAAATGTTGGTATATTTATTTATTTTATTCACAAAATTAATTTTCTAGGGACGAGATTTTTCTGCGTAATGTGTAGATTTACCACCGACATGTACAATTTGATCGGTATCATGTTTATGTATGCATTCACTTCACGTTAAGTGATAGAGGCTCACGTCACATCTTCTAAGTGACAGTAAATAATATTATGATGAATTCTATATAAGAGTGACATAAATAATGTTTAATGTGGTTGTAGGTTGGAATTAATTATTGGTCTACTATGTCATGTCTGCCAGTAAAGTCTTTCTTACATCCATTGAGAGCGTGAAATTAATGCTTTAATTTCACAAGATTTAGTTCCCTGCATGGATAGCTCAATATATCACTATCCATAGCCAGTCCTCCTTTTCTTTTCATTTAGTTTATCTGTTGGTTGTTTTTTCTTTTTGTTTTGCACTTGTAACTTCAACTTCTGTGAACATTTCTTTGAGGTGAAAGACAAGAAAGACAAAAAGAAATGCATTTGTCGGCTATATTTTGAGCCTCAATAATGGCAAATCCATCTTTGATCTTTACACACAATAGCACATAGCTGAATGCTCATAAACATCTTTGATGCATAAAACGCAGGCCTGTCTGTATTAATGATGTGGGATCTATTTAATAGAGATTAAAGAGACTTGAAGTAAAACAATCTCTAAACTCAACTGTGGTCCACCTAGGGACTGTTAAACTTGGAGAGCTGCCAGACAACAAGTCAATAGTGACCTCTAGCGTGTCTGCTGAGTAAAGTCAAAATGCTGTTTTTTGTGTTGATCTTTTCTTCGCTCCTATGTATTCATTTATGGTTATTGGGTGTCTATTGGCCTATGTTATGGATATTTGGCTTCATGGATTGCGTCAGTCTACCAATTGCTTTCGTTATCACGTCATTTAAAAGGGTCTCACAAACGCAACCACGAACTGAACAATAAGCCTAATTATTCATAAGCGGATAAAACATGGAATAGCCTAACTTTTTAAAAAATCTCTCCTGTATTATTATTATTATTATCATCATTATTATTATTATTATTATTGTTTAGCTAGGATGCTGTTTAGTTCAGGTTCTTTGTTTTGCAAGGGTATATGCACAAATCAGTGCGCAAGAGCTATCCTAGTGAACGCTTTGGAAAACTAACGAGGGATTGCCAAATCATTTCCTTGCCTGGGAATGACGTCCCTGTAACAGAGCTCGGCTATATTTAGAGCCTATATAAAGAGGAGTCGCCCCCTAGCCTTTGTTGACTCTACAGCAAGCAGCAGTGGGAGAACAGTACAGTGAGAGGAGACGTCCTTAAACTGAACCATGTGACCTAAATAGTTACTATAATGTACGTGACCATGAAAACCTTAATCAGTAATCATGTCTTCCATTAATGAAATACAATACTGTAAGCTAAATTAACATTTCACTTAGGCAACAAAGCTTTAGATGAGGCTACTTGCAGAGGCACCTGTATTTATGTTAATAAATTAGGTTTGCAAAATCATTTTTGTGAGGGAAAAAAAAACAACAAAAGAATATCAATGCTCAAATTGCAAAACGAGGTCTAAAAATATGTCCCAGACCGGTTAAAATCCCCTGCTATGCTTTCTGGGTAAAGTGCGCTCCGGTATCCGCCCATATTCGAGCACAGGAACCTGAACAGCTAGGCCGAGCAACGCTGGATCAAATGGAAAGTTCAATCGATTAATTTGGCCACTTTTTTCCGCATGTTCCCGCTTGCTTCTGAGACGAGGTAGACCGACTTACATGCTGGCGTTTTGGGTGTGAAATAGGAAATGCAGAGATCGTGTGAAAGCAGTGGATTATCAGCTTGACTTGTTTGGTCGCTACTTCGGACACGGAACTCCTCACTCGCTAAAAGGTAAAACAAACGGACACGATCCTTACGTGTGTTCCGTTTTTTGGAGGGGGTTTATGCTACATTTTAACGACAATTTAGCGGATATGTTATGGTGTCTACCGTGTTACCACTGAGCAGTACTAATATATATGTGTTGGAAATTAGTGTTTCGATGTAAGTGCAAGCTACGCCCAATTGTTAACCTCACGTCTGGCCCTGCAATGCAGACCTTTGGGCTAGCCTGTCAATGGTGGCTCCATTCCCCTTTTTGAATGAATGATATGTTTTATATCCGAAACACAGCGCATACTGTGTTGTATTTATGAGATGCCGTTGTAAATATCGTTATATTAACAAACAAGGAACTCATTAGCTGTCCTTTCAGGCTTTGAGCGACCTCCCGTCCTATGCTATTAGCTAACAGCACAGTAGCCCGGTTATTTAAACATAGTGCTCAGAGGGGTTTCACACAACCAATCTGGCAACCCTGCGGGCACACAGCAGTGGATTTAAATCAAATTCCTCCACGTTTTTTAAGCTCTTTGTGTTGTGTTGCCTATGTGTGGACACAGCGGTGGAGAGGCCCTGTTTTTAACCTAGGCTAATTCACAAAAGTGAAAGACATCCACAAAGTTGTCTTATTTAACATGTCCGCCCTGTACTTTTCATGGTGTTGTTGTTTCTCTGGGTGTTGTTGTAATGGTCAGAAAATGGAGCTGTGATAAAGGCTAGCCAGTCAAAAGGAGGATATGTCAACATAATGCCGGTCATAATAACTAAGTCTCAGTCACTAAACTAATGTGTATTTCTACAAGTAACGACGGTGTGTGGAAAGAAAACACCTTTACTACTGTTCAACTTTTGATAAGCTATATTTCTATGACACATTTTGTGTAAGCTACCGTAACTTGTTATTAATTAGTCATTCAAAGGTAGTTGCACTTCTTGGTAAGATAAAAAGTGATAGTATTCAATTCATAGAGCCATGAATGGGAAGCATTTGATGGACAACTTTCAAATGCTCTGGTGACATTATCAGTAGGACTACTCTTTCTCTACATACACATAGGATTTTATTCCACTATTGCACACAACAGCCTCTCTAATGTGTGTAAATCATAGACTGTTGGGTGTAAAATACATCATGATCATTTCAGGGAGCAATTTAAAGTGTTGAGAACTCTTGACAAGCATCGTAAAAGTATCTTTGTTAGCTGAATACCAATCAAACCACATTCTGGCTTTTTGTTTGTCTAGAAAAGTTAATGTTATTCAGTGCAGCTCCACCCTGACTGCAGGCTGTGCGGAGCTGCGAGCAGTATGTACTGTAACTTCTGAAAAGGCCAGCTGCCACTATTGATGGGTGCCTTTCCACAAAGCAGGCAGACAGCACAGAGCCTCCCAGTCGCCTGTCAATTCTGCAGCCTTAATGAAATGTCATAGATTTCTGCCTGGGGATAGTTTCTGTGTGTGGTTGCTACCCAGGGAATAGCCCAGAATGTGCTGCTGGATTTGGACATTTGATTACTGAGAATTTATGATAATCTTTATCTCTTTAACCTCATTCAGCCCCTGGATATTTTCATCATACAATTTTACAGTCAACCAACATTTTCTATGAAGCCTATTGGTTTGGTGTCAGCCAATTTCCGTCAGTTCGTTTCAAATTATTCATTTACTAACAATTATCAGGACTTTTTAGGATTACAGAATGTGATCTCAGTTTTTCATTCTTCATATTCTCTCATTTGAACAACATTTTGTTGGTGTTTTTTTCCTACTTCTTATCCTAAATTAGCCCTTATCCGAGAGAGAAGAAGGGAAAAAAAAGATATCTGAATTTTCCAATGATGTTATTTAAAGATGAGCTGATGGGCTATTTTTGTCATAAGGCATAAAGCACCATTTTCCCAGTCTGTCAGTCCTGAGGACAACACACGCACGTCCCAGAAAACTGTCAGCTTGTTAGAAATGAAGAGCGAGAAAGTGAAGCTAGTCGGCCAAATTGCAGTTGGTAACAATCGAAGTATTTGAGAACTTTACTTCTAAACCTCTCCTCCTGAAGCTTTGATGGTGCTACAGATGAGCTGTCGCTGTGCCACAGATAGCCGCCTGTCTCTGTGGAAATGTCTGAGTCTAATGTGCTCTCTTTGGTCCTGCAGGTGAATCATGACAGAATATAAGCTGGTAGTGGTGGGAGCTGGTGGCGTTGGCAAGAGCGCTCTTACTATTCAACTCATCCAGAATCACTTTGTGGATGAATATGACCCCACTATCGAGGTAAACAAGCAAACAACTTTTTTGCTTTTTGTATGCATCTATGTCTGCCTAGTCCTTGACTGTTTTTTTGTGTGTGTGTGTTTATTTTGGTACAATGTGAAACTTCTCTTAAAAGAAGGAGTTGCAGCAGGTTCTTCTGGTTTAAGTCTTAAAAGGAAACCAAACAGGTTTTTAATAAGTTTCCATGTGTGTCTGCCGCTCGTCTGCTTCTGAGAGGGACACGCCATGCTGAGTGTGAACCCAGCCTCATGAATTCAGTCAAAGCAGTTAGTGTTGCGGCTGTCGCAGGTCCAGGCTCCTCAAGAGAGGATTAAAATGCAGGGTAGCGTCTTAAACGTGAGCTTCTCTCTGGATAATGGACGTAATTTATCATTAGGTTGCGTCATCAAACATCACGGGAACATCAGTGGCTACGTTTACACTTTCTTTAATCTGAGGGAAAATTATTCTCATTGGGGATTCTGACTTCACTGATTTAAATTGACGCCAAATAAAATGATGAGATCATGCAGTGCTTGTCCATGCATCGGCATTTAATCAGAATAAAACCATTGTGACATGCACGGACTCGTCCCACCTGTCTTATCTGCTGCTGCAACAACAGAAGAAGAAGAAGAAGCAACGTTTCAGCCTGAGTTTGTAAACGATCATCACAAATGACTTAAAAACTTCCAACAGCTCTACCTTGTTTTACACCCTTGAAAATGGGAGATATATTTCCTCAGAGTTGAAAAAAATATTGTCAACTTTGTGATTATTGCACCTTTCAGACATTTGAACTATTTCTAGCAGCATTGTGAGACTTTTTGACTTTCTATAGTTCTAAAGATTTTTAATGGTTAGATTATTGCATGAAACATTCTAATGGCATCAATGATAAACTGTAAACGTACAATAAATGTGTATGAGAGGCTGCCACTTGTCATGATGACTTTAGAATCAATAATTCTTCTCTGGTCTGAGTTGACTTTGACTCCTCTAACTCTGCATTATCATTTGTTTCACCCGATGTTAAAGATGCTGTTTATTTTTAGGCAGATGTAGCAGAATCCATTTGAATGTTAGCGCGACAACATGGATGTGAATGGACAGTTTACAATGAATCTGTTGATGACAGACATGTTAATGTAGCTCGCCGGGAAAGACGCTAACTATCGCTCCAAAGTTTAACATTTTTATAAGATAAGGTCGTATGAATTCACATCTATGAAAGAGTTGAATAAAATACATTTATACATAAAATACAAACACGATCCAAACGAGAGGGTAGTCCTCATGGAGTTCACCGATAAAGAGTGGAGACTTAACTTTCAAATCAGAATCTTTTTTTTATTGTGAATCCATTTACATGTATGAGGAATTTGTCGGTGTACTGATGTGAAAAAACCCCAAAAAACAGCTAAAATAACAATTACTTGAATAAAATAAAACATTTACAGAAACAACTACCAGTATAGAGAAATGAAACCGCAATCCTTCATGAGGTTCTGTGTTCTGATCACAGACTGTAAACATCAGACTCTGATGGAGAGGTTTACGGGCCGACATGTGCAGTCAGGACCATTTGACCCCAGTCGATTTGATCGAGAGTGATCCAAACGATGATCGGCATAAATCAGCCCTCTCAATTGGAATGAAATTTCTTTCCTAATGAGCCTGATCAGATCAGTCTGTTCTGATTGACACGTTTACATGCAGAATTTTTATTCTGATCAGGCTTTTATTCTGATCATCTGTGTCCAGCCAGTGAGAGGAAAGCTTGAGTGCTTTAATGAACATCGGGAATTCATCATTACTATCATTGTTGTTAAATGGAATAATATGGCGCCCAGCTTCAGCTCGAGTAGAGCAGTGCTCATGATGAAGCATTACCTCGACAACATGCTGGTTATGCTACATTACTTTCCCCTTAATTCATGTGTTCACGTGTTTTGCTTTGATGTTACAAAAAGAATAGCTTTCTCTTTTCACTCAATCAAAATGAGTTGATTACTTTTCATTCACACTTTAAAAGTGTCTTTTAAAAAATCTGGCAAAGTCTAAAATGTGTTTTCATTTTCATACTATGGATATTTCAGGTACATGTAAAGTTTAAACAAACGTATCATTTTTAAATAATCCACTACCTGCTCTCAGTATTTTGATTTAAACGGAGATTTGTCGACTCAGCGCTCTTAAAACTCCCCACCTCCCCTTCCAGGACTCGTACAGAAAGCAGGTTGTGATCGACGGTGAGACGTGTCTGCTGGACATCCTGGACACTGCAGGTCAGGAGGAGTACAGCGCCATGAGGGATCAGTACATGAGGACAGGGGAGGGCTTCCTCTGTGTCTTTGCCATCAACAACACCAAGTCCTTCGAGGACATCCACAATTATAGGTGAGCGGAGACTCTGAGGGTGCAAGGTGCTGACACTCCGGTACTGGTGAACCTGGGTTGAGTCTGGCCAAGGCTGGAGCCACGTGCTGCTCGTCGTCTCCCTTCTCTAATGTCATGTCAGCTTTCCACAGTCTGATCTTTAATCATGGCATAAATGCACGACGTGAAGTCATATATATTCTGTAGCGTTGTTTGGCACCTCACTGATAAGTAAAATGTTATTTATGGTCTTTGACATGCTGGATTCTGATCAAGCTCATATAGAGCAAAGTTGCATTTAGATATAATTTATAGCAAAAGGAAAATTATCTCATAAAATACTTTATTTTATTAAAACGCACAGATCTAAAAGTTAACCAACAGAAAAAAAGCTCTAATGTAAGTGTATATGTCCTTAAAGCATTAACAGTAATGAACCCTATTTCTTATTACTTTAATGTGATGTTAACCCTTTTTATTTTCTGTTGAAACCTATTTGATTGATTCAATCAAATCTGTCCTGTGTGTGTCCATGTCTGTGTCCAGAGAACAAATAAAGCGGGTGAAGGACTCCGAAGATGTCCCCATGGTGCTGGTGGGGAACAAGTGTGACCTCCCGTCCCGGACAGTGGACACCAAGCAGGCTCAGGACTTAGCACGCAGCTACGGCATTCCCTTTATTGAGACCTCAGCCAAAACCAGACAGGTGAGAGTCCAAAAGGAGACGACCACGCCCTCTCCACTCCAAACTGTTCAACACTTTCAGTCTTGTCGCTACTCTGCGCCTGGAATATTCCACAGCAGGTCGGGCGCGCGTGTTGGGATGGTGAGAGGCTGCATGTGGCCTCGGGTATTTTTCTTGTGGGGACACAGCAGTCTTTCTAGAAATCTCCTTTTTAAATTCGTATGTTAATGTGTCAAAGTAATGTTGATACTCACAGAGGCTTAATTTCCCTGACTCTAGAAGTGAAACCCTTGAGCTGTGTGCTGCTGTTGATTTGTTTCAGTGGCTTGAATGTTTCGTTTTTAATCACGTTGCTGGAAAATGTGTCGGGCAATGCACTGCCCATCATTAAATCTTCTTTGGTTAATTCCATTTTTTTTATTTATTGGCTGTAATGGAATCCATGCATGCTACCCTGTCATGGATATATGACAGTATTTACTCATTAGAGCCACTCTCACAGGATCCTGCATCATACATACACAGTAAGTGTGTGTCATGGAGTCTGCATGAAAGGACAATCAGTCAGTAGTCACTCAGCAGGTGGCGGACTTGTTACCGTGACTGGCTGCTGGACGATTTGCGGTGGTGTTAGTCGCATTATAATGCTGTGTTGTGAGCATGGCCTGAGGTGTCCGGCTGGCTGACAAAGTGATCTGTGAACACATCCTTCCAGGTCTCTTTTGACCCGGGGGGAATCACGGCTCCTTCTGGTGCTGGGGGGGAAGTAATGACACAATGATTGATTTTCTTGCAGCTCTGTTCACATAGTCGGACCTGACTATAATTCACACTCCACTCTGTGCTGCTGATGTTTGGGAAGCAGCTGTCTCTTGCATCTCCTGCCTTGCTTTTTTTTTTTTTTAACCAAATCTCAGCTATTTCACCCCTGGTGTCTCCCACACACTGAATGCTTCATTAGAGTTTTCCCTTAATACATACACGTCTTTACAGGGTTCCTGCAGATCCTTGAGAAGTGTTAAAAAGTCTCAAATTCGTTTTTTTTTTTAGCATATTATCAGATAAATATTCAGCGCCCTGACCAATCAGCAATCTCCGGTAGCCGGACGTACCACGGGGCGGATCTTGTTTTGTGTATATGCTCGTACATGAGAAAAATCCAGCTCAGAGTTGGTGTGCTACAGCAAGTTATTTAAACTGTGGAGTTACAAAGTGAGTTACTTTTATATTGAAAATGTTTCTTTGCAATATAAACTTAAAGTAAATCCCCCTATTTCATGTTATTTCTGAGTACTCTCAGTGAAGTTTGCTGTAGAGTCTAAGGGCACCGCATGCACGGAGGCTACAGTCCTCATTGCAGCAGATGGAGATTCGAATTTTATATGAGTGCTATGTGTCGTCCAACAGAATTACAACATCAGCATAAGAGTAGAGAACAACATACTGACGAACAGAAAACATGATGCAGACATTTAATAACGTGCACATCGATCATCATGGTCAGGTGAAGACGCTCTCTGCAGCGTTCAGCAGTAACGGGAACGTCACTCCCTCTCCTCTGGGCTCGAGCTGAAGTCTGCAGAGAGCATCCTGCTGTGTTCTGACATCAGCACACTCCGACTTGCTGCGGAAAAAATACCGCGGGGTCCGACTGGAAAACTCAGCCGTTTGCATTCACGTATAGAGCTCCAGAGTTTTAGCAGGAGATTTCTGCTAGTGTGAAAAGTTTAGTCCAAAGTCCAAACAGTTTTGTTTTATTGTGCGACTGGAAGAGTCAACGTTATCACACTTATGATAAAGCTTTTTTTTCCCCCAACATTTTAGTTTCTGCCCTTATACACTTCTCACTAGGAGAACTTCATCTTGCTTCAGCCATTTTTCTTTTTACTGCCAAAGGAAGCAAACTGTTTCAAGCTCAAAATGTTTCCTTAAAAATGTTTGGTTTTTGATTGATGGGTCTCAGTTGGGGTTTCTCTTCATTCAGAAGATTAAACTGTGCAGATAAAACCCTTGTTGTCTTCGCTCCTTTGTATCTGTAACCTGTACCACATCCAGTTTGTCCTCCTGTATTCCATGACATTGAGGGAAGTTGTGTCTCATACTGCAGAGAGTGGAAGATGCCTTTTACACTTTGGTACGGGAGATCAGGCTGTACCGACTCAATAAGCTCAGCAAGGAAGAAAAGACCCCGCGCTGTGTCAAGCTTAAAAAGTGTGTTGTGATGTGAAAGGGGTAAGTGTAAGCAGCCGTGCGCCTGCTCTGGTGTGCGTGTGCGTGCGTGTGTGTAAAAGGCAATGGGAGAAGACACTCGAGGAGAGCTGGTGCTTAATGGGATCACAAAGCCTAACCTGCTGGTTTCTGCCAGGGCTGTGGTGAGGCTTTAACAGAAGGCTGACACCGCTGATGATTTCTTCTCTTTTCATTGACTCTGTGTATTGTGGCTGTTTTTTTTTGTTTTGTTTTGTTATCAGAGGCAGTTTTCACACTGGGTTGACTTTATTTACTTGAGTTTGAAAGCACATTTGATCGCCCCTCCCCCTTCAGCGATCCCACATAGTCTGCTTTCACACTTGTCTACTGTTGTTGCTATCTAGTTTGTGTACTTTTCCCCCTTCCCATCAGGTTTAAGACCCTGCTTCTCTCTCCAGCAGGCAGGCTTTTGAACAGGGCAAAGGGTAAACAAAAATCACTAAAGGAAAAAACAATTCCAAAGTGTTTTAAAGATTTGATTCTCCTTATACATCAGAGACATAGTCTACCTCAAATCCCGTCCTGTCCTGGACTTCAGTACCAGTGTGAAAACGTCTTCAATCTGCTCAAATCAACGTGGAGAAATGGGGGTTTGGGCTGCTGAGCCAGCATGTTTGATCAAAAGAAGATTGTGGTGAATCTGGGACCAAATCATGGACTTAAATGTTTCTAATGAGGATGTGGTCGAAGGAATTGGCAAATTGTGTTTTTTTTGTTGGTGAGAACGTTTTTTTTCCCACACATCTCTGATCTTTCCTTTTCTGCTCTTTTTGTCACAATCTGCCGTGACCTCAGGCTCTGTACTCTGCAGCTCCAACAGATTCATTGTCAAGTATAAGGCACTTTACCTGTTTGAGCACTTGGGTACTTGCCTTATGATGCATCAACAGACAGCAGCTGCATTCACATAGAGCTTTTTACTCTCTCAGAACTAGTATGAGAGTAGAATACCAAGTCCTTGTTTGAGAACCTTTTTCAAGACGGCAGAAAGTGTTGAAAAAAACAAAACGTGGTTAAAACCTGATAATAAACTTCATTTTTAAATTCTAAAGGCTTTTGGAAAATCACCCACTTGGCTTTGTGACTAAAATCAAAGCTGTTCACCAGAGGACGATGTGTCACTCTGCTTTTTTTTTTGTTGCTCAGAAGAGTTTTCTTCCACTTTGTGCATTTTCCCCAGGAGAACCCTCTTCAAACCGTTTGTTAATTAGTTTAAAGAGATTGAACAGAAGGCAAACCTTCTGTTATGTATCTCTGCTGCAAAATATAAAAAAACTGTGTCCTCAGTACAAACATGCAGCAGTAAACCAGAATCCCTGCCAAGTGCTCAATACAGGTCCATCTTTTATTCCATGGTTCACTCGTGTGAGCGGCCTGCACATAGATTAATGGATTAGTAACTGGCTCATATATCTGTAGCTACTGTCTGTTTTTGTTGGAGGGAGAAGTGCTGAATGTTATGTTTAAACCGTGTACTCTGATTTGTGTCATGTGATGTACAACTTTGTTAAATGTGATGGAAACTCGACGATGACTCAGTGGCAAGATCACTTTTGGAGTGTAATTTCTTCTTTCTTAATGTGAACCAAATTTATTTGGAATTATGTAGATATCTTTGATATGAGAACATTTTGAGATATCCATTTTTAGAATTAAAGACTTTAAATTTGAGTGAAATTTGTCTTATAAACTTTGGAGAGAAAAAAAAATCACTGCAGACTTCAAAAAGCATTCTTCCAAAGCTGTCAGGCTGTTTAATAGTGTGTATTCTGATGCACTAAAATTTCTGGTGTTATAATTGCACCCTAAAAGCATATTAATGTGATCTTTTTTTGTTTTATTTTTCAGGGCGTTGACGATGCCTTTTACACATTAGTGAGAGAAATCCGGAAGCATAAGGAGAAGATGAGCAAGGAGGGCAAAAAGAAGAAAAAGAAGTCCAAGACAAAGTGTACACTTATGTGAAAAAAAGCCCCTTTTCAAGACAGACTAAACAAACTATGTTGAACAGTTACAGTAATACATTTTGTACATTACACTAAATTATTAGCCTCTTCTCAGTACCCACCATATTGAATACTAAACCTGACCCCACTTTTCTGCCTTTATGTTGTTTGCTATGAGGACACCAATAAGCTTTTATTTTCAGTTCAGTGCCAGATGCCCACATGTGTTGGTCCTACAGCCATGATGATGTTTGATTGGGTACTTTTTTTTTTTTTATATATATAATCACAGAGCTGTGAACTAATCGCATCACAGCTAATAATTCATTAACAATTTGAATTGTTCAGTTGTCGTTTTTTTTCCCTTTGCTTAAAAAGTCATGACCTGCTAACGTCCTGTCGTGATCTTTTAAGTCTGGGATGCCAAAGAATGAATTTTTCCTCCCAATTCCAATCTTAAAAGAGGACCAACACTCAGCCAGATGAGATCCAAAATGTCACAGCCACTGTGTAACGTCCCCATCTTTAGGTATTACTTAATTATGTCGCTGATATAAGTATGCATGCAAACTTCTACTCTTCTCCCATTGTGTTAACACCCTAATTAGCCCCCAATTAATTTGTCAATGCTTTGTACGATGTGGGGAGTGATTTCTTGCCTACATGAGACGTTTGTGTTTGTTTTGCATGCATTGTGTTCTCACATGACATGGGTTTTTGAATCAACTGCCTCTGGTGGAGTCGGACATGAGGAACTCTGACCCAAGACCATATCATACATTCAGTTGTCAAGTTCATAGGAAGGATTTAGGACTTGCTTTAAGTGAGAAACAAAATTTGCCACTTTTTAATGAATTGAAAGAAATCGATATCTTTAAAAGAACCCAATGGGACTAGCAGCCTGGTTTTGTATTGACCAGAGTTATTTAATGTAGCAGGGATTCATGCCAAGTCACAACTGATGTCCAACAGCTTTTTTGACCTTACAGGTCCTTCCTTGTACTGTAAGTCACAACCACAGGATGGTCTTCTCTCATCCTGACAAATGTTTTATTGCCTTTTATGATAAAAATCATCCTCCTGATCGAGGTGATCAAATTGAAACATTACGAAGCCTTTTGTCGGCTCATTAGTCATGTTCACCAGGTTTAGAATTTGTGATTTTTCCAGTAGCTATAGCCACACGCGCGCACACGTCATGCCTTGTCCAGTTTTCTAAGCGGTTGACTGTTTTCTTGCGACGGGTCAGACAGCAGAGAGCATCTTCAAAGCACTCTCAGGAGTCGTTCTCTTGGTGTCACAGAGGTTGTTCCAAATGTCGTCCAAATGGATTTTCACATTCTTCCCTTGCTTCTGAAGAGTTTTTTTTTTGTTGTTTTTTTGATTAGTTTCCTAAAGTGTTAAAATAGTTTGGAGGGTTGCCTTTCAACAGAGATGATTGTCCAGCAAAAATAGACACTTTCGCTCACAAAGCTTGTTTATTGAGGTGATGTAACTGGAACTGATGTGTGTAAATGAAGCAGTAATTGCCACAAAATTGGTTTTCAGAGAAAAAGGTCTGAATACTAAAAAAAATAGCTATTACAAAAAACGATTTTTTTTTTCCTTCCCCCGGGTTAAACAGTATTTCACCTTTTCAATCTTATTTACAAGCTGCTCCCTTCGGATTTGCCTCTTTGTGTTAGGTGCTTCTTTTAGATGGTAGACCCAAGTCGTCGTGTCCTTTTTCCTGTGTGCTCAGAACGCTGTCTTTAGGGAGCAATGTTGTTGACCCAAGATCCACACATAATTCATCATGCTTTCAGGATTAATGAATTTGACCCAGTTTATTATTACCTCTTTTTTTTTTCATGAAGTTGATCATAACAGATAATTATGGAACCCTCTTTGTGAACAATACTGTCTCAAAGTAGTTTAACTGAAAAGTTCCTCTTCCTTTATTGCGTGCCAACAGCTGATTTCTGAAATGTATCATTTATACCTGGATCATATTTTAACAACCTTTGTATAGTTGTGATACTGAAAGGTGCATATTTTGTAAATTGTGCTTCATTTCGTTGGTGTGTCTAAATGAATGTTGCTTTAATGGAGGTTCACTCCGCTCTGTGTATGTGACTAGAGAGTGTGTCTGGGTCCAGGTCTAGGGAAGTGAATGAATGACCACTTCACAGCACACCTGTTGTGGGCAGTGTCGAGTGGTGATCTGATCTCAAATGAGTCTATTTTTTGCCATGAATCTCACCACTCCTATTTAATGTGTAATAAAGAACAAAGAAAAGAGGAACTTCACTTTGTCTCCCTTTCTTTAAATGTCTTCTCGTTACCCGTCTTAAAAACACTGACGTTAAGGATCTGAAAAAATCTTTTTACACGTTGCAACTGCTTGACAGAAACCTGCTACTTATACCAACGCACAACATCAACATATGTTGGAAAACACGTTCACATATCCTAGCACAGCATAAAACCATTGTTGTCCAGCAGGTGGCACTGTTCACTTTCTTTGGCAAGACTGATTCTTTACAATAGTAACAATCTATGAAGGGACTGCACAGACGCACTGAGGGAGCCTAGATTTGTTTTTTAAGTAACTTATCAAAAATACATCATTTAGAATAGGAAACACTTGATTGTAGTGTCCAAATAGGAGAACTGTGTCTTTGTTTCACTGTGCAAAGACAATAAAAACACATCAGTTAATAAACAATCAATAGAAAAACCTTTTAAGATAATCACAACAGTAGCTGCAACAAAAGGAGCACTTAATGTTTATATTACATTTCAAGTCTGAGAAGACAGACACTGCTTTGTGCAGAGGCTTAAATCAGAAGAAAACAACAGCTTTCATTTAAAACTGATTAAAAACTCAATTAAAAGAGAATACTGTTGGTCAGAGGGGAGATTATTCTCTATTTAACGGTAAGCTTTAGTTTATTTTGGGCTTTTGCTGCAACATCTGTCCTCCAAAACCTACATTTTACTTTCAGTCAACAATGGCATGATAGTAAAATAGGTTCAAAAAATCTTTTTGATTGACATGAATTCGACAGCCTTGAACAAACCATTTGGTTTATAAAAACCTGATTGACTTCTCGTTTAAAAAACAATATGGTACGAAGAGTGTGACTATTCAGAGTTCAGTTGACAGAAATGTTCACATTTCTCTGCGTCTCCAAAACATAATATCCCCAAAGATGTGTATTTGATCTTTTATCTGAACCTTGAATGAGTTCCAGGGCTGCCTACAAAATGTCTCGAATGACAACTTGGATCGTATTGCCGTGTTCATTTTTATTTACTTTTTAAAAAAATTTTTTTACTGCCTTTGAATGTGACCCTCGGGGTTTGCAAAACTTTCCAAATCTTCTCAGGTTCATTTACTTATTTTAATGAATTAAAAAAACAATATTGAATACTTCCTGCAGAGGTAAGCAAAACATGTTAAATACTAATATTTGCATTTCAACTTGAAAGTTCTCTTCATTTTTAGATTAATGTGCAAATCTGCTTCTGCTTTCTGCAAGCAAATAAACGTATTAAAATAACGTTCTCTGCATTGTTCCCCCCACCAGTGTCTTTAGTTTCATACTGCGGGCTGCTGTGTCGCTTTATGACCTCTCTGTCAAGCAGACAGACAGATATACACTGAAAATTAGGCTTCACTGAGGATTACCGTTTATATTTAGACAGTGTTTGTTTTTAAAACATCCGTCTGGAGCTACAACTAAAAAGCAATTTGCCTGAAGCAGATGGCGACAATGATGCAGGCTAGAAAATAAAACACTACGCCCTGATTGTTTATTATAAAACCATACCATTTATTATAAGCTCTTGTGCTTCTATTTCCTTATATTTTACCTGTACATGGAATAATGGAACTACAATCTGCCTTCATCCTCCAATTCCTCCAGTATCATTTGATGTTAAAAGTCATACTGAACCAGACATAAAACATCTTAAACCAAGCATATACATGTTTCTGGGGTCAGCACATCTCTTTTACCTCTTTTTTTTCTGGCACTGGTTTCTTATAAAGCCTTAACCAGCTCCTATTTTCTGTCACTGTGACAGAAGTTGTCCTCTTCAGCCGGGAGCCCTGCAGGATTGGTTGTTGGAGGATTTGCTTGTTTAGTGACATTCTGTGAAGGGAAATGTCATGTAGCATCAAAGATGAGATATTTTCCCTTGCAGATTTCGAAGAAATAAATGCGCGCTACATCATGACCAGAGACAGTATACAAGCTTCAAAAGGACAGGCCTGTGTATGTGTCATATGCTGCGGTAATTGGCTGCAAAACAATGTTTGGTGTAAAGGCAACCTGGAAAAACTGTTTTCTGTTTGGGATGCTTATAACCTAAGCTGTTCATTGACATTGCAGGTGATCATTAATGAATCCTTTTTATGTTGTTTGCCAATTATAAATTAAAAATGTTACTAATTGTTTTGTTCTAATAGCCACTCTGATCTCCTGTTTCCTTCTAATTATTCCACGCTATTCCTCGCCTCTTTTAAAGGAAGTTAAGTTGTTTCAAACTGTTGCTGTGAACAATAAACTCTGTTAACATATTGTGACAAGCTCCATTACTCTTTCTTCTTAAACAATGGGGCTACGGCGCCTGCCACACAGCAGCCCAGAGTGAAAAAGAGAGGAGATCTAATGAATTATGCAGAGAGAGCTTTCTCTCAGCCTGACAGTCTGAAACCAGCCAGGAGAAAATTGTAAAAGAAGTACGAGTCAGTGCAGCCATCACAAATCCCCCTCCCCTTCCCCCAGGGGACCGCCAAGGCCAAGGCCTGTCAGTCAAGCGCCCCCTCCCTAAACTGTAATCTTGGGACAGCACTGAGAAGCCTGCGGGTCTGATAAAGCGCTGAAAAGATGCCCCAGAAACCAATCCATAGCACTCTGGGCTCCTATCAGGGAGACAGGTGGTAGGAGGAAAAGACACTGCAAATGTTCCTAAATTGCCAACAACAAGCCTCAGACTGGTTCCACTCAAGAACCACAAGGCCCAGGCTGGCAAATCTATCTGCACGTTTGGCTTGTGCTCACTCTATGGATCAAGCTCAATCACAATCACCAGATCCGACCCCCGTGAACGTGCGCAGGATGGTGAATTCACAATCATCTCTCCCCCTGACCTCTGCCTTGTTAGTGCACAGAGCGAGAGAATTTCCTTTTTATTTTAATGAAGCACGGCTTCCCTTCGCTGGCAGGCGGCTGAGTGCGGGGCAGGAAGAGTGCAGTCCGGTAATGAGAGGCCAGAAGGTTCAGGTGTCTTCAAACCGCAGCGAATAGAAGAAGACTTAACATAGAAATGTTTTCCTCTGCCCTGGAGAAGATGGAGAGCTGGATGAATATTCATGAATCAGTGATGAATTGTGTTGCCTACAGCGTCGTGCCACTTTGAAAGCCATCATGCTGCTTCTTTTATCACAGGAGGTCCTCG
The DNA here is from genome assembly GCF_947650265.1 of Symphodus melops. Classification (NCBI taxonomy): domain Eukaryota; kingdom Metazoa; phylum Chordata; class Actinopteri; order Labriformes; family Labridae; genus Symphodus; species Symphodus melops. Next base: position 13,598,855 of record NC_136696.1, on the reverse strand, counting down.
CCACTGAACCTCACGGGCCACAACACAGCAGCCCCGGCATCCAACTACCAATTATCATCTGAGATCATTAACTTGTTATGTTGACACAAACACTGCAATTTCTGATGCCCTTCTTTATTCAAATGACCCTATTCACGATGAGTGCCAGACAGAGCTGATTGGATTTCTTTCTCGATGCCTCGCAATCACTCAACAAGTGATGTTTGGACACAAAATTAATGAACAGCGTGCTGGTGTTTTGAACTGTGTGCATGCTGTGTTTCCAGACAGATAAACAAGCTTCTTAATATCTTTCAAAGTATGCATCAGCACAGATTGATACAGTAATAGCATGCTGTTGAATGTTTAGACTTTGCTCCATTCATGCAGCTTTCTCTTCATCATGACGGCGAGTCAACAGGCGCAGAGAGATGGAGAGAGAGAGAGAGATGAAGGCGTGGAAGAGCGGGGAGGAAGGCCTGCGGATTGAGCAGCATCATGTTCAGCAGCCCCAGACGGGTGATTCATACCAGCCTCATCACCAGCAACAGACAGGACATCCAGGCCTTTATTACCTTCATCCATCACCATCACTTCATCAATCTGAGCGCCTGTGAGCCAGCTCTCCAACCGGTCCCCAAACACCCATCCTAATGTTTGGCTGGACGGAGATTTACACCCACCCACTAACACTGGCTTCCTCTCTCTGTCTTTAACACACAAAACAAGAGAGATGAGCTTCTATTCCTGACTTTAGACTTAAAGCACATACACACACAAACATGGGGAATGAGACAGAGAGAGAGGGAGTGAGTAAAGGCCATTCTGCAGCCCGACATGGTGTGAAGCTGTTCCCTTGAGGGCTCCCTACTGACAAGCTATCCTGCATTCTGAAAGCCACTTACACTTCAGCCACATCAGACCACCTGCTGCTGCTGACCAGGGTGTCAGACGGGCATCATGATGGATACACTAAGCTGTGGGAGAAATCATTAAATCAACCTCACTGCTCTCCCTAGCGGAAAAACTCTACAAACCCTTTAACACATACACAAAGTGTGGGAGAAGAGACGTTATCACTAACCCAGTCACAATCTCATGCAATGCTAAACAATGGTCCAGCAATCAGTACCTCACTGTTGCTATGTGTCAAAGCAGTGTTGAGTGTGTTCTGGTAATTATGTCACGTTTTTGGAGATGTTGCATTCGATTGCATGATAAAAAAAAAAAGGCTGATGTCATTTTCCATTTTCCTTTTGTCAGTTTATCCCAATTAAAGGCCAAACACTGAGAATGTGTTAGTCAGTTTTTAGACTTCCTGTCTGTTTGTGGTTTTATCAAACCATGAAAACAATATCAAGCCATAGACTGTTTAAAACATGGACAAAACAACACTCTCCTAAAGTAAAGCCAAGAAGATCTGGAGCGCCCCCTACTGATTGGCTTCACTGCGCTGTACTGACCTTTGCTGTTTTATCAGTAAATTAAACACGTCCTGTTCAGAGTGTGTGGGGGCGGGACCTCATCTATGCAGCTCCACTAGCCAGCTTCCTTCTGTGCATGTCTTTATTGCAAATAATGTTACCAGTGTAGTAACTCAGCACGCGTAGTACTTTGAGTATTTTGGCTTCAGTTTTGCACAGTTAAATGAGACAGACATGTGTTGTCCTTATTTATATACATTTGAAGACTAAAACACATCTTAAACTCATTTTCAAACAAACATCCAGCAGCAACTGAGGAACATTTAGTTAAAGTTGTGTCTATACCCACCTGGAGAAAATAAATTCAGTATTGATTCCACAACTAGATCTGAGCAGTATGTAACTACAAATAAACATGTTGAAGCAGAATTATGGATTGTTCTATTCAACATATTCTTGCTTTTAATTGTAGTCTGGTTAGTATGGTCTACTAGAACTTCAAGAATTCAAGAAAAGAGTGTGTGTGGAGAGAAAAAGAGGCAACAAAACACCCTAATGCAATCCCAGGACCCATCATCTGTCATCTAACAACAATCAAGCTTAAATTCATGCAAAAAGATCTCTGCATCCAAGTGCAGCTAACAATCTGCTTTTAGATGTCATTCCTCAACACCATCTTGCTTATGTTACTGCTTGGACTGAAAACAATGACTTGAAAAAGGCAGTCTTGGCTCAAAGTCTTATGCTGGCGACACCTAAAGCACGAAGGTTGGCAAGTGCTCCAAGATGACATTCAACGTTCTCAGGTCAAACCATAGCTGTTTGAAAATAGGCTGTTTAACTAAACTTGCGTCCTTTGTTCCATGTTGAGGAGGTAACAGAAAGTGCCTTGATTAGGGTGCAGCAAATATAAAGTTGATGTCTGTTAGAAGACACTGTAGAGCTAAGGGGAATTACAGTCATGTCATAAATGTCACCAGAATAGGCCTTTCATGTTTGACCAATTGTTATCAAAATTCAAATTGACATAGCTCTAAAAGAACAAGTAAAAACATTTAATTTCATTTTGAATATCTGAATTATTTTCCTGTAACATTTGGGGAGTGTAGCTTCAAACAAACTTGGAGTAAGAAGTGCATTTGTGGGGGACTATTACAGTACTACAGTAATGGCGTCAAACACATTTAATGCTAATGACTACAAAAGGCAGCAGAACATTGTAATTGAGATCCATTTAAGTTGCATGATAATAAAAAACACAATAATGTAACTTACCAATGTGTTGCCAAATGGCAACTAATGTGTGTTAGGATTTTGTGGACTGCACTGCATAACTTTGAAGTATAGGATCCATTCATGTGCTGATGTCCTGACAATCACAAGCACCATTTGGTATTCATGGCATATAGTCCCGTCTGAAACTATTGGAGGGAAAAGACTAAACCAAAAAGGTCAATTTGAAACCACCCCTGCAGGATGCCAGTCTAAGTTATAGTCCCCTCATGCAACAGCATAGCATCAACCTCTGCACTTCTATGAGGCTTAAATCCACAAATCCTCAGAGAGCCAAAAATAAATCTTACTTCATAAGCTTCAGTGTTTATTGTTCCCATAATGTAACCACCTGCTGCATACACATAGAGAACAGCATTGGTATTCCCAACAAATAAGCTACTGGCAAAAAGATCAATTCAAAATCATTGTTGAGAATGTGATTTTCTCTCAGTTTATACAATTACACATGAGAGTAATTTATCTTTTCTTTTATTTATTCATAAAAATCTTCCCAGTCTGCAGTTTTTTGCCTTTTATTAGCTACAGACCATCTCAGCTGTATTAATCATTGCTTCACATTAGTGTCGTATTAAACACTTTAGGTGGAGAAATACATCCTCCATAAGGCCATGTTGTATTTGTGAAAGGGATGTAAAGCACACAACTAAAATGAAATCTTTTCACATTTGGAAAATGTGTAATATTGATTTATGGCTGCTATTAAACACCTCTACCTATTCTGTACGTCCATGTACACAGAACATTGTCACAGCGAATGAAGTGTCACAGAGGGTGTCATTAGAGTGGATGAATATAGCCAACTATGGGAAGATAAATCAATGTTCTGTGTAGAGACACATTTTACTCTTTGCTATGAAAGGGTATTGATTTGGGCACCACATAGTGTTCAAACGTTGGCTTTAGTTTGACTAAAACATCTTTAATACACTCAAATGTTATGATCTGATGTTTAGAACTCCCCAAAAAATACGAACGAAATAAGAGTATGAGAGCAACACAGTTTCTTAGACATGTTTGCTCGCTTCACAGAATGAAGTAAGTGATGACAGGGGAGAAGGAGGGGCAGACACTTTTAATACAAGAGTCCATCTGCACGGGGTATGTTTGGGTAATGGTGGTTTCTGTGGCAACAAAGCACAGAGCAAATACACTAAAGAGAGACACATCTTGTGCTTTTGGAAGTGGAGACAGTTTAGAGATCTTGTCCCACAAAACACTCCTCAAGTGTCTTTTTTTCAGATGTATTCATTGTATTTAATGCCTGGTGTGTTAGTCTATGTGTGTCTAATGGTTCAAATATGTCAGGATGTAGGCTATTACATTCACGCCCACACACATAGTTATAAATAGGCCAGCGAGAATCCAGGAGAAAGTGGAAAGTGAATAATAATTTGTTTCTCTGGCAGCTGTTCAAACTTGCAGTCTTTTACAGAGGCATTATGTAGAGTAATAGAAAGCAACATTTTAAAACTCAAATTTGGTGTGCACAGCAGGAATCTCTATCTGAATTTTGTTTTCACAAAACTTAGGAAAGATTTATATATAGGAATATTAAACATATTTTTATCATTCAGTTATCATCATTAGTTCCCTGCATTGGTTTTGTATCCATAGCAATGAGGCATGAGAAAACGGTTCTTGTTGAAGAAAAAAAAAGTGTAGTAAGTGTAGTTTTTGGTCCACGCTCTTTACCAGTAGTTGTTCCGTCTCTCTCTTTTATTCATCTCCCTCCACCTTCTCTAAACCCCAACACAGATTCAACAGATGGTTTTTCATCATGGGTCTGGTTGTGCTCAAAGTTTCTGCCTCTTAAATGGATGTTTTTTTTCTCTCCATTGTGACTTTGCTAAATGTTGCTTTGTGCTGTGCCCATAGTGGATTAATGTTGGGTCTTTGTAAACAATATAAAAAATAGCAAGATCTGGGCGTGCTCTTTTTGTAAAGTGTTTATTTAACTTACCTTTCATTTTCCAGGAAAATTCCCATTGAGTCTTGACCAAGATGTAAGTTTTCCACAAAAATAAAAACATCTTTGTTGTGGTATAATCCTTGGTTGTTGGGCAAATATTTTAATTTCCTCTGTGTTTTGATGTCTTATTTTTGTTTTACATTCTTAATGCTCTGTTGTTTAACAGCATAAAGCAATTGGCTTAATGTGAATGGTGCCTTGCCTATAGCTTAATGTGAAAATGTGTGCAAGGTCAAATAAAGTCAAAATAATATATGCAAAAATAAACAAATACTAAATCAAAGTCATAGTGTTAAATGTATGTGTTTGACTGCAAATGGAAGTGTCTATTTGTTGGGAGGGAATTAAAGGTAAGGTAAGAGAGTGTAAGTGTTTTACCACTGTGTGTGATCGGCTGATCAGAGCAAGTACTGTCTTTTACTTACATGTCCAAGGTTTCTGCAGTATGTCTGTGTGAGTGTGTGTGTGTGTGTGTGTGTGTGTGTGTGTGTGTGCGTATGTGTGTGTGTGGCAGCCTTATCTCTTCCTCATTCAAGTCATGTCACAGGCCAGACACCATTGTCAGGAAAGGCTTTCATCGGCTGACTTCAGATGTGCCTGTCATCCAGTCCAATTATACAGAGAGAAATAGGTATTGTTACACTCTGGGGATTGATTCAAGACAAAATAGAAAAGTGAAGATAAGACTACACACTCATCTGTGGCCATGCGGCAAGGCTTGGAGCCACACGCTTCTGCTTGCACGCAAAGATTTGGAATCACATGGACGAGCAACTTCAATAACTCGCTGATAACAAAATCCTTACAAGCTCACACGGCCTCACAACTCTCTGCAGTGGAAAGGGTCTGGCAGGCAAGTTACAGTACTTTGAAGAAGTGGTTGATCGAGTGCTTCACCTTCACCCTATACTGTAGCTGCACTGTCAAGGCGATAGACTGGCTTTTTATGGAGATAACTCTGGGCTGATGGAGCAGCTGAGCTTTAAGACAACTTCAACCTGCTGCTGAGAGCTATTCAGAGGCACTCAGGCGTCAGTCTGCGGCGCTGACATGAGCAGCCTTTTTCAACACTTTCTCTCTCTGCTCTTTTGGCTCTTCTTCTTCTTCAATCTTTAGTGCAGCAAAGTGAGTGTCTGTAGCTTTATGTGCAAGTTGATCTGTGATATTTATACTAATCACCAGTGGGACACTATTTCCTACAACTTATAAACAGGGATATGAACATTTTTCATTTACCTCCCAAAAAAACCAGAACCATTTACCAGCAACCACTCAGGGGAAACATCTCCGATGTACACCATTGTTCCCAGATCATGTTTGACTAACATGTTAAGCCTTGCTGGGCTTTCAGACAGTGCGAGAGCAGCTACAGCACAGGAAGGTGATAGTAATCTGTTTTTTGTTAAGTTTGTAGGGCCAATTTCAGGATAGTGAATAATTAAGAAGAGCGACATATTAAGGTTTCTTTAGACTCGATTTATCTCATCTAGCTTTCATTAACTTTGTCAGGTCGTGTCCTTGTTTACACACAAAGAGCTGTGAGAGCTCAAGATGGAAGACAACTCAGTTTGAGCTATCCCCTTATGTATAGTCGACCCACCATCTCCAGTGTCCTCGCTGCTGAAACTGATTCACCGATGTGGAACACATTTTTCTGAGATGCTGGAGGGCATGGGGAGAAGGGCTTTGCTCCTTGGATAAGTCTTTTCTCTGTCACAAGTCATGCAGGGCCACAAGAGGAGATTTAACTTCTTAGATATACACTTTTAAATGGGCAGGAAAGACACACACACACACACACACACACACACACACAAACACACACACACGCACATACACGCACGCATGCAAACACGCACCTGTTTCCTGTCATTAATCTCCCAAGTCCCCCCAGGTTGTTGTAAAAGTGATAAATTCAGCTATTTAATATCCATAATTAATAATTCATTAAGCACAGAGCGCCACAGGTTTGGATTAGGTAGTATTTTATCTGGCTAACAGTTGTACCCTTGGAGGTCATTGTAGATGTTTTTCATTATTCCTTCCTGATTTTATATTCAACACAGCAGAGCAATAACTGAAAGCTGATATGACTAAATTATATTACTGAGTATAGAAAACACCTAAAAAGATACTTAAGGATTATAAAGTGTTTTAAAAAAAAAATTTGGTTTAATTTCTGATAGTTATCTCTCCATAGTTTTTCTTTCCTGAAGCAGTCTGTTGGACATTTTATGATTTTAGATGGCCAAAACAGCCTTATAAGTAAAATAACTTATACAAAATGTAAATGTCTCAAAAGAACAAATATTTTATGGAGATTTTTCTTTCTGTATGAATATATAGATAAGGAGGTTTTCACCAGGTAGAAAAGAAATAATAAGATGTCAGCCTAGTTTTATGGCATTAAGGAATATGTTATTTTTTTTAAATTTTGTAATTCTACAGTTTTTTTCTTAGTGTGTGAGGCATATTTCCAGTGCACTGGCAGCCCCCTCAATGTGCTCATTGCACAGTGATTAATCAATCATTTTTCGAGTAATGAACTCACAGATGCAGAATTACCACGCTCTATTGTCAGTATCACACTTAAAGTAACCACAGTTTTATTTTTAGCAAGCTGTTGCAGAGCCATTAGTCAAAAAGTGCAACAACTCGCTTCTGACAGCCAATAGAAAGTGAACAGAGGAAGCAGAAAACTGTCTGTAGGGATTTTTTTCCCTTTCTCTTTTTGTAGTGAATAAATGTAAGTGAACCAAGTTATCTCGCCGTCATCCCCCTTCTCCCTCCTTCCCTCCCTTCCCCCTCTGCTCTACGCCTGTCTTTCTCCTCCCTGTGTGTCTCTGAAATACACACATACTCGATCCCACAAAAGAGGGAAAGTGTCACTATGGAAACAAGGAGGCGAGAATCTAAAAGCTACTCTTGAGGCGAGAGTTAAGACAACTAAAAGGAGTCCACGATGTGAGTGGCAGAAAAAGCAGCAGCTCTACTTCTCCTTCCTGTTTGTGCTTCTGTGAATGTCATCATCAAGCTACCTCATGAGCCCTTGAGCTTGCTTTTTTCTTCTTTTAACACCTTGAGTACATCTGTGTGTGTGTGTGTATTTGCAGACACAGAGGACCATTTTACTACACCCTGCTGCACTTGTGTGTAAAGACCAAGGCTTGTCTTGTGTGTGTGTGTGTGTGTGTGTGTGTGTGTGTGTGTGTGTGTGTGTGTGTGTGTGTGTGTGTGTGTGTGTGTGTGTGTATGGTTCTGGGTGTAATATGCACCACACATTTTTTTAATAGGGCTAATCCATTTTAATCCCACCTGCCACTGTTACCTTACAATGATGAATGTATGCCTAAATGAGTTGAGACGCAGAGAAATGCCTGCGGGAGACACAGGAGCAGGAGAGGTGGATGTATATAAGTCTCAATATACGTGTGTTTGTGTTGTGTTCTTATGTGTTGTGTGTATCTATTTATCAAGGTTTCTGCAGCAGAAACAATTTTTTTTCCCGACCCAACACTATTCAAGGCTATTTTCTTTAGGTCTGCAGGGTCACTGATGTCTTTACTGATGTCTCCTTCAGCTTTAATCAGCACCATGGACAGCAACACACCATCTCCACGGCCGCAGCAGGCATCCATCTCAATAGCCTCACAGAGGCTCTCCCTGCTCTGCTCCTTTCCTTTTCCATTCCCCCTGATCTTAAAGAATTGGAAAGGCTGCCCATTAGGCTGCAGTCTTCAGTCCTTGATGTTAAACAGAGATGGAAAGGTGGAAGCATAGAGAAAGAAGGAGTAAAAGACCTGTCTATTAGTAATAACTCTTATGGAAAACACCTTTGTGTAGGCTTATTTTCCTGCTGGAAAATCCACATGCTCAATTAAAAGGGTAAGATACAGTACAAGTCTAGACTGTTGTAGAGAGTACAAGTCCAAGTTTAGCACTTGTTATTGTGCATAGAAGCGCAGTTTCAGTGCCAGCGTTTCTCACACTGACTGGCTTTGAAGAATAGTAGCAATATGTGAAAGCAATCAAAAGAGAGACAAGGAGGAGCAGGGGAGGGAGAGATAGGAGGAGAATACTACTGTACAGAATCAGTGAGTGGCCAAGTTAGGCTGAGAGAGAGAGAGAGAGAGAGAGAGAGAGAGAGAGAGAGAGAGAGAGAGAGAGAGGGAGAGAGGGAGAGTGTGAGATAGGGAAAGCAACACACATACATACACACAGTCAGAGGGTGCAGATAGCGGGAGGGGAAAACCTCCTCTCTGAAAGGGATGATGTCAGTCTCTGCAGCTGAGCCCTAGTCCCCGACTTGACGGGGTGAACACTCACTCCTCCACAGAGAGGGAGACACAGAAAAGGGAAACGCAGGGAGATTGAGCTGAATGAAATCCTGCAGGTACGTATGTCTGTATGCCACGTTATCATCCATCTCCCACTCCATTCATTAGTGCCTTTTGTTACATGCTGCGTGCCATTATGTTTTAAAACTGCTGCCAGTGTCTCATTATTATTTCAAAGTAATTGTTATATTTTTTTTTTACGAGGTGTCAAACCGAGGGAACGTGTTTGTGTGTGTGCATATTTTTATCCCAGCCTGTTTGTGTGAATTTGTGTGGGGGTGTGTATTTTAGTGGGTGTGGGAGGGGACTGCTCACTGTAAATGACACACACACATGCACACGCATGCAGACACACACACACACACACACACACACACACACACACACACACACATACACGCAGGCATTGGAGGAAAGTTTTTAATGAAGAAGAAACTGCTGAATCGAGTCGTCTTTGGAAGGAAACAGCAGATTTATTCAAATCTAAATCAGAAGCGGGGTGCCTGAAGCAGAAAGCATGACAGAGATTAGAGATTAGGCATTGTCATTTGAAGATAACCCAACAACAAGTGGGACATTTTTTTGTATCTTGCATCATCTTCCTCTGTCTGCTTAGGGGAATTGCTTGGTTAAAGCAATGCCTTCTGGGATACTGGTGGTCAGACAGGTGACATAGCTGTGGTGAGTCATCCTGCAACATCTGTACCTGACACTAATATTTAACTTTAAAGAACAAGCCATTTCATTCAAACGTCATTGTCAAACCTTGTGATTCCTGCTTTTTACATACACACGCATACCGCCAGTCCATACAATTATATGTGTATATATAGGAAATATAGATTTCCTGTTGATGACATTAGTTATGAATGTCACAGCAGCCAGACAGCAGCAACAACAAAGGCTGACATTGACAAAAGACAAAATGTGTATCTTTATTGGAGAATCCTTCACAGCATATTTTGTGTGTGTGTGTGTGTGTGTGTGTGTGTGTGTGTGTGTGTGTGTGTGTGTGTGTGTGTGTGTGTGTGTGTGTGTGTGTGTGTGTGTGTGTGTGTGTGTGTGTGTGTGTGTGTGTGTGTGTGTGTGTGTGTGTGTGCGCGTCTGTGCGTCTGTGCGTCTGTGTGTGTTAGTTCGTGTGTATTTGAGTCCTTTTCTTTTCTCTGGCTAATGAACTCAAAGCCATCAGAAGAGAGAGAGTGTCTCACACACACACACACACACATATAAATATATATAGAGAGAGAGAGCGTGAGAGGGACAGAGAGAGAGAGAGAGAGAGAGCGAGAGAGGGACAGAGAGAGAGAGAGAGAGCGAGAGAGGGACAGAGTGAGAGAGAGAGAGAGAGAGAAGAGGAGCAGGTCACAGACAGACTTCGGCAGCAGCCATCCATTTACACACTCCGGCTGTTGGCATGCCACTCAATTAGTCACCGCGTGGATTACACTCCACCAGGGGCTCAGGGAGAGAATCACACTGGAAATCCAATTTTGTGCCACATCAAATGTCAGGGTAGATCCTTCAGCTTCTCTGTGATAACCACAGAGACAGCGGGAGGAGTAGCTGAGGGACGACACAGTGGAGGAGGAGGATGAAGGTTATAGGAGAAGTAATGAGGGGTGGAGGAGCAAGGGTGGGAGTCTTAGAGGTACACGATGCATCCCTACTGGCCTGCAGGTCACACTTTGTTATAAAGGGTCATTTGTGGTTTATGGTGTCCTATCTGCAAAATAGGACATTTTGTCCCAATTTTGTATGAATTTTGAAATGTAGTTTGGTCCATTTTTGGAATGTGATGCTATGAAGTTCAATTTTCCTTTCTCAGGATTTTCCTCATTGTCCACCTCTTACCTTCGAATTCATAAAAGTTTATTCGGACAATAATCTCTTTAAAAACAGGAATTTTCCCAGACTGAACAGAAAAATAAGAAATACTTATTTTAATATGTGGGTTACCTTGGTTATAATTTTAATACGTACTTGCACTAATCCAACTGGAAAACTATTGACAAAAGCCAGTGTGTAAAAAGCCTTTTTTTTCCCAGAATCAGCCGTGTGTCATGTGGTTCTGAAGACACCTGCTGTTGGCTGCAGTGCTCTGCTCACTACAGGTTCTCATTTGTTTGCATAGCCTATACCCTATTTATTTCCGTAAACCTGGAACATCAAACAGGAACTTTCAACTATTGTGCAAGAACTGTCCCCTATCTCTGCTGCTGGCTGCAATGACACATTGAGTAGATAAAAGCTTCACTGGCAGTGCGGGAGCACAACTTCTTTTTAAGTGGTGATTAATTAGGAATTCCCAAAGTGTGTTGGATTCACATGTTATTGTCTATTTACCAAGTTATAATATAATAATTCATATAGAAATATATATTTGCGTAGAAGAATCTCTATTGATGTTACTACTAGTTCCCCACTTGTGTTGATTCCTATTTCAGGTGCCATTTTTGTGGGAGTTTCTGGAGTGATTTTCTCACGGCCAGAAATCCCATTTGAGGTTCTTGAGGCTGTAGGAAGGGTGTGATTGTCAGAGAAAAAAAGGGTTTGATGTCTTGATTTCAAAGACTTCTTTGTCATATTTGTTCACACCAGGGGAACGTGTTTATATTGAATTATTCATACACATTCTTGCTGTTGAACACAAATGATTTCAGATATCATCCCGATGGAAATTCATCACGATCTCCCGCCTTGTGTGTGTGCATGGAGAGCTGCTCAGTCATTCCTTCCTCCTCTATGTGACACATTTCCCCTAATCCATCCATCCTCTCTTTCTGTGATGGCTGAAACCTCCCATTCCCAACAGAGGCAACCCAACTGCCCCTCAGCCTGTGTCATTACCGCTGACCAGTAACCCATCTCTATCTGCCCCTGATCCCATCTGACCTCCCTCAGAGGAGCCAACAGCATTCTCCACAGTGGAGGGAGGGAGGGAGAAAAAAGAAGGATAGGGGAACGGTAAACAGGTGAGTGGGCAACAGTGAAGAATGGACGGAGGAACATGGAGAATGGGGAGAAATTTGGTGAGCTGGAACATTAGGTAATGCAGAGAAAAGGGGAAATAGGAAGAAAACAACAAAAAGGCAAAAGCAAAATTGGAAAAAGGGGTGACTCACTGAAATTGATTGAGAAGAGAGAAGAAAAAGCAGGTGAAAAAGCGGGGAGTGAGAATGTGAGGTCAGTGAGTGGCGGAAGAAAAAAGATCAGATGAGACAGGAAAGGGGAGACCCAGAAATGGAATGAGACGCAGAAAGAGGAGATGCTATTTCAAGACCACACTCACAGATAATGTCAGTCTACTTCAAAGTGCGAAGCGTTCGTGTCGTGCTCCTGCACGACTGTGCCTCTGGAGATCTCCTCACAGATGGGATGATAAAAGGTGCCTGACAGGAGGGTGCGTAAGGCTCCTGTGCTCTCTGTCTAACATGTTCTAAACTGTGACAAAACACACTGTGACCTTTACTTTCATTTTGTTTTAATCCATATGCAGCTACTGAAGAGAGGACCTGGAGGAGATTCAAAGAGCAGTCAGACCAAGCACAAGGGATCAGGTATCATCCAAGTCAATTAGTTTTTAATTTTTTCATGATGAATTATCCCCAGGAAACAAATCAGCAAAATGCAAGATGAAATACATCCGCAAAAAGTAACACAAGTACATATTTAGAAACGGTTGCACTGTTGCACCTTTCTTTGACTTCTCTTACAATTTTAGAACCGTACATTTTTGCCATTTAATTTACATATTCTGAGGGCTCAGATCTTGCAGAAATAGAGCAGTTTCCAGGGAGCATGCTCATACCTTAATCCCAGAATCACAAACATTTCTGCAGTGGCATGAATTGAATATGAGTTTGGAGACTGAATCATGCATCCTCTGTTCAATTGAGTAATTTCTCTCATTGACATTTTTTAGCATAAAGACACTTTGACAGCAACATAGACTTTTAGATACTGTTGGACAAATCATACATTACACTGTAGATTTTCTACAATGGGATCAAGGACTTTTGTATTTTATATATTTTACATGATTATTATCTTTTTACTTGCCTTTGAATTTGGTCTTGGGAAGTAAAGATCGACAGATCTCAAAAACATTTATTTGAAAAATGTTTTATGACAAAAAGCTTTGTTGTTGAGTACAATTCCACATGTAAAATATTAAATATTCATCCACCTCACAGCCAAAGAAAGGTTAGGTACTGGAACTATTAATGTAAATAATATGGTGCATAAAACCAGAAAACAATATTTATTTGATCTAAAATAAAACAGCAAAACCTAACAGAAATGATTACTCCACCTCTCCTTCAAGAAAAGGAGAGGTGTGTGTGTGTGTGTGTGTGTGGGGGGGGGTTATATATTGGAATTCTGCTTGTGGCTTTAACTGTACTGTTAAAATGATAAAGATGCAGCATGTCAGCTAGTGTATCTTCATGAATCTGATGACTTTATTTTGCGAGAAAAACAGTGAGTGGAGAGGAAAAGTAAATCACAGAGAATTCAGATCCATATTTCACTAATATTTGTGCTTGCTGCATTTTTTCTTGTCATCAGTGAGTCCAAAAATATGGAGTCGGCGTAAGCTGCCAAGCCAGTTTTCCCACTGAATTAATTAGAGAAGTTACTTCCAAAGAAACACTGTGGTTGTTTTCTTCACACTTCCTTTCAGTGCCTGTCCAGGTCACTTAACATTGTGTCACAATCAACACAGGGATTGAATGTTGTTTATAGAAAGCATTAAACTATATTTACTGTATGGTAGTATGAATTACAGAAAAAAGGTTGCCTCATTTTTAAATGTTCAAATTTGTTCCTACTCAAGAGTTATGTAGACTGATGGGCTGTGTTGATTATAGTCTTCTGTTGTTTGGTCTTTTAATCTGAATTTGTCGCCTTCTGCTTTGTTCACAGTGGCATAACACTTCAACTTCAAACAAAATAACTGTTTTCTCTTTGTGTCTGCTTTCACTCTCCCTCTTTCTTTCGTCACCTCTCTCTTCTCAGCCCTTTTTCTCAGGTTTTGTAGTACACCAGTGGACAAAATGAGAACATTCCTACCAATGTGTGTCTAAACTTATGCCACTGCGTACTATGGCTTTTTATTCCTATGTGATAATGATGAATATTCGTGTAGGAATAGAAGCCGTTTTACACGAGGCAAGAGGGCAACATGACAGCAGCAAGACTCAGTCACTACCTGCCCGACAGTTCTCATGGAAACGAACACATTATTGGATAAATGTAACTGTCTTCTGGTTAAGCTTTTCCTGTTGTAAAGCTGTATTTATGCTATTTTTCATCTTATCACTGATGTGCTGATCTAAAGAAGAAACAAAAACAAGTCAGATTTTGTTGTGTGTGCACCTGTTTTCACCTCCAGGCACAAGTAGCTTCCATTGCTTCCAGTGTTTGATGCATTTGGTGACAGCTGTGGTCCACAGGGATGGAAGTTGGAACATTTGCCAAACTTAACATGAACAAAGAAAGAAGAGAAAGAAGATACCAATTCATATCTTTATTAACAATCTATAAAAGAGGCACTTAGTGAACAACTTGCAAGAGGCACTGCAGTTCCCTTTCTTCTCATTCTGATTCTCTTTGCACATTATTAAAATAAAACTTTGACATAAAGCATTACACCAAATAATCCAATAATCTACCTACACTTTTATACAATATAAGATACATACAGTATAAACAAGATGAAGCACCTTTTTTGTCCTAGTAAATACTCATCATAATTAAACAGTTGGAGTTACAGACACAGATGATTGAGTTTGTGATTTGTGTGTGGTATTATCAGTGCATGGGAAGAACTCCGAATACAGGTCCTGGGACTGTGACGTCCTTGTATGCACCTGAGTTTAAACAATGGAAGCTTTCCTAATCTTCTGTCGGCCTACATTTGAAGTACTTGGATGGTTTACACAGTATCTTGAACAAACTACAGAGAATCAGTAAAAACAGTTGGATGAATGTACTGTCATTGCTACAGATCTCACGTTCCCTTCCGAGGACATTGGCATTCACATTACAATCGAACATATTGTAGCACCAGGTAATGTTTATACAAAAGGCTAATATGATGAATGTCAATGCATTACAGTAAAGTTAAAAAATAATACAAAATGAATATGTAAAAAGAATGTAATGAAGGTGCACAGATGATAGTCCAGGTCAGTTAAGATGTCATTTGGTCCTTTTAGCAGAAAGACTGAACCTAAAAAGATCATGTTACAAATGCAAAATAAACGTGCATTTCTTTAAAGAGAATATTTAGATATATTTTCAAGTATCCTTTTTCTTTCCTCAAGGTAAATGAATTAGAATCTCTTATATGGATCTGAAATGGATGATATCCACAAAAGAAAAAAAGAAAAAGACAAAGACCAATGATTTTCCCAACTAGCATATTCATCTTTGATCCATAAATTCATATCTGCCGTTCGTCCTCACATTTGTGTGATAAAAACACATGTACACAGAAGACATAAAGTGACTACGTAAGAAATAAAGATAGCATTTCACAGAAAAGAGCTGTGCAAACTCATTCACCATAATGAATTTAAAACATTTATCACTGTGAAATATACAGTCCCTTATTCACAGATCCATCTTGCCCCCTCTCAGTTAATAGATTCTGATGTGTCCTTCCTTAAAGGAATCTTAAAGCTTGTGAGTTTTTGGCCAAACAGCTGGCTTAGGAGGTGGTTCTGAGACTCCGCTGTCCTGTAGGAATGGCTCTCCATTGACCGAACCCCCGTTTTTGGCCTTGATTTGTTTAAAGAATTGTTTATTGGAACTGAAGTCATTTTAGAAATAGGGAGATGCAAAGGCCGCCCTAAAGTTCCCTTTTTAGCTTTGAAGTCCCCGTTAAGAGGAGTCACTATCTCAACTTTTTTACAGCCATCAAGCAAGCTTCTTTTAGACTGCAAGCCCAGGTTTGAACTCTTGCACTTGGAGACAATTTTGTTGCTAACAACGTCATCCCGTACTGAGGAAAGGACAGGGTAATCATTAGGTCCGTCCGACTTTCTTTGCAAAGAGGGATTTGAACATTTGCTTGTGCGAAATTTCTTTTTGGCCCGAGAATCAACACCAAAGTTCTCTTGTGTTGCTGGAGAGCAAACCCTCTGTAGACTGTGGGGGGATTTAATTTCTTTCCTTTTTTTCTGTGGTCTCACAGATTCTTTGTCCTCATTCAACACTGAAGCATTGGGGGAACTCTTGGAGTGGAGGACAGGTGTTGAATCCGAAGCCTTTGTGCTGTTTGTTGTCGTGCAGTTTTTAGTGTTGTCGGTTATTTTGGCTGGGGTGATTTTGTCTTTAATGTGGCTGCTACATTCCTGCTCAGCACCTTGAGATAAATTCAGCTTTTTGCTGTCATTACATTTTGTTGTGTGATGCTCGCCATCCCTCTGCTGCTCAATGACATCAGTAGCTTTTTCATTCATCACTGACTCAGGTGTCTTTGACATGGTTTGACTGTCGTTTAAGCTGACAAAACAGTCAACACTAGAAAGTAGTGAACCAGTTTTTTCTGTCTCAGCTGTGTCACTTTCATCGGAGCCTTCTTTAACTTTAATAATCTCCTCCTCCGCACAACTATTCTCTTTTGACACTGACCATGAGGTTGTCTCTGCTCTAATGCAGACTGACTCATCCTCCTCTTTCACATCATATGGTTCAGCAATTGATTTTCCATTACCCACTTTATCAAGAATGGGTGAGGTGTTTAGGTCAGTTTCCTCTTTCTTTGGTGAAGCAGAATCTGAAGAGCTATTGTGAATGCATTTCTCAAGTTCTACAAGCAGTTCAGAGTAGTCCTCAGCCACATCCTCAGTTTTCACATTTGGACTTGTGTCACTGTGGTATTCGTTGGAGATGGTCTGCGTGGAGTCATCTGCTGTGGACACAGACGGTTTTGAAGATGCTGTTTCTGAGTTTTGACTTAAGTGCAGTGAGCTTACGCTGGCGATGCCGCTGTCAGAACTATTTTCTTGCAGACTGTCAGAGAGAATTCTCCTCTTCTTACTTGCTGGTGAGTCACATTCATCTTCTTTGGAAGCAGATGCTTTGACTGGTCTATAAACGCCTCTGAATTTAAAGATTTTGTTCCCGCCAGACAGGTGTTTTTCCATGTGACGATCAAACTGTTCCTTCTTAGAGAAGGTGTAGTTACAAGTGCTGCAGATGAAGGACTTTTTAATCACATGCATGACATCAGCACAGAGCTCACAGGTGTAGAGTGTGGTATGTTTTGAATCAAGCTCATCCACCTCCTCGTGTGCTTTCTTCAGATGGTTTTTAAGCTCCTGGGCCTCCTGATAAGAGACAGGACATTTGTGACATAGGAAAATCTTTTCCAAATTGTGAACCACCAAGTGTCTTTGGAGTTTAAATGGTTTGGGGAATTGTTTCCCACAATGGTGGCAGTCTCTTGAGGGGTCTTTGCAGTTTGGATGCATTTCAACACTTTTAGGTGTCTCTGTTTTGTGGAGGACCTCAAGTGGGGTTAATGTGTTTTGCTTCCCACCTGCTCCTCTGCTACTTTTAGTTTTAGGAACTTTTGGCTCAGCCCCCTCAGAGGTTTTCCCCCCTCCCACAGTGCTATCTAGAGCTACAGATTTTTCCTGTTCTTTAGTAGCTTTGCTGGACTCTCTGTTGGCTTTGCTGGGGCGGTGCTGCATGATTGAGGTGATAAAGTTCTTCACAGCTGTCTCCTGCATGAAGCAGCCTGGAATGCCTAACATGGAGCCCTGAGTCTGACCTCTCCGGGCAAACTGAGTGGCATGCTCTCGCAAATGTTCATTGTACATCCACACATCTGATATCTCCTTCAAGCACATTCCACAGGTCCAGATACCTGTCTTGTTCTTGGCATGTTTCTCTCTTAGATGGTCCCTTAGCTGCTCCCTGGAACTGAACTTGCGTTGGACGCACATATAGCAGGTTGGAGGGGGAGAGGGATTGTGGGAGAGTTTGTGAAAGTTCAACTCACCTAGGGTGAGAAACCAAGTGAAGCACACTTTGCATTTGTACTGCTTGTCTTTAACCTTTATTCTCCCGTCTTGCCTTTTTCTGCCTCTTTGCTCAATTACTTTTTCAGATTTTTCTTCATCTCTGTTTTCCTCATCAACAGTTCCTATAGGTGGAGCCACTGTTATGTCTTTATTAGGGTCAAAGAACTGAATCTCGGGAAGCTGAAATGTTGTGTTGATGTTCTGGATGTCAATGCTGTTGAAGGTTTGGACATTGTCTGCGTTGCATGGCTCTACAGTGTAGTGGTTAGAGGGCACGGGCAGAGGGTAAGGTGCGATTGGCACTTCTGGTTTGCATGTGCTGGGATTAGAGGGCGTCATTGAGCCTGCATCAAAACCACTGAAGTCACTGGAGCCACTCCATTCAATTGAAGATTTATCAATGGTGCTCTCAAGTGGATCTGAAAGGGTATTGCCAAACTCCTTAGTGTTCTCACAAACATCCTGCTGATCAAGTTGTTGAACATCTGACAATGGCTTGTCATTAAACTTCAATGTGGTGTTATGACACATATTCAACATGATGGCATTGTCAGTAGGTTTGTCCTGATATTCACAGCTCCTAGTCTGATTGTCAGTGCCCGTTGGCTGGGATTGTTTTTCCATGCATTGATCTCTATTTTGCATGAAAGTTTCTGAGGGAGGAATGTTCTGAGTCACATTTGAATCAAGTGATAGTTTTTGTCTTTTACTTTTTTTGCTGTACACCCTGGGGCACTTTTTCCTTTTTGCCTCCTCATCTCTGGGGAACAGCTGTGAGAATGTGGTGTCGTCGTCAAGCAGAGACTTCAGATCAGGACTCAAGCTGGGAGGACTGAGAGGGGCAGAATTCAAACAAGACATAGGATGTGCCAAGTCTGAAGGGCCATTCTTATTCTCACATTTTATCTCAACTGTCACTTTTCTCAGAATCTCTTGGGCAAGTATCTCTTGTGTTTTTTTCTGTTCACACATTACTTCCACGTTGCGCAGAGTCATTATAGACTCATCATATTCTCTGATCACATCTTTTTCTCCATGTATCGCACTTTCAAAATGTTTATCTGTGCATACTTCCCCATTTGCCATCTCCTTCAAGCTTGCTTGTGCATCATCGATTTGATTAAGTGCCACAGTCCCATTAAGTACATTTAGTTCTTCTGTTGGGGATTGAGCCTTTTTGACAAAGCTGGAGTTTACAGAAACATGGTTGGGGAATGGCTCTGTTCCCGTTAAGGCTCTGTCAATGACATCCACCTGTTCCTTGGGAGATTTATGTTGCTCTTGTAGCCCACTGCTTTTGAATTCAGGAGTTATAGCTTGAAGTATGTCTGTTTTTAATATATTCAAAAGCTCATCAGAGAAAGGGTCTGGCTTTATGTTTGCCACACTGTTTTTGGTCTTCCGAGCCTTGTTGTTCTTGTTTGCTTTTGCTGGCAGCAGAGGGTTTTGATGACCTGTTTCATCCACTGCCACTGCACTCTCAGATGCCATTTCCTCAAGGACTGACTCAGTCTCTGCTGCTTTAGATATGAAAGTGCTTGTTGTCTCCGGCAGCCCATCTATTTTTGTTGGGAAGCAGGTCTGTGAATCATCTTTATGTTCCTTCTCTGTAGTTTGTGATGCTTCATAAATAAGCACAGTCCCTTGATGGTTTGATGTTGTGCACTGTGGGCCAATGTGTTTTACAGGTCTGACCAAATGTTTCATTGCTTTATGTCTTTTTAAACCTGGCACAGTTCTGAAACACATAAGGCAGATTTCACACATTACTTTGCCCTGTTGGGGATTATTTTGTGCCTTTTTGTGAGTTATCTCTTTGGGTACTTGGTGCATCGTTAAACACAGGCCAGACTCTCTTGTTGAAGGCTTTTCTGATGGGTCTGGTGCAATAGGCATTAGTTCATTTTCACAGTTGATGAGTGGCTTGGTATTGGGTGAAACTTCTGAAATACCTTTCCTGATAAGTGAATTGTCCTCAGCAGCAGCCGAAAGAGAATCAAAAGTTTCTGCCTCAACCTTTTTCAGGATGACAGCCTGAGTCTGCAAATCTTCAACAGGTCCAACATGAGTACCAGCTAAGGAGTTTTTGCCTTCGTTTTTAGGTTGCAGACCCAATGAAAAACTAGTAAAGTCCAAACTCTGCTCGAGGACCAGTGGTTCATCTGATAAAGTCAGATTAGCTTCAGGGTCGGAGTTCAATAATGTAGCTGTATCTGCTTCCCTTTCGTGAAAAATCAGTGCAGGGTCAATGCTCAAGACACATGGTTCACAGTCCTCTCTGGGACTCTGTTTGATGTTTGGATTCTCTTTAAGTTTACTTGCTGGGGAAATTGGTATGTAGTTGTACTGATTCAGTTGTGGCGGTTCATCTGTAATGCTGATGTAGTTGAGGGGACTGAGTTTGAAGTCATAAATGAGATCTCTCTTTTCAAGTTCATCTGATACACTTGATTGCTTTGTTGATCCGGGAACTGGCAGTGGAGAACAAATGTGGGTTTCAGAGTCGGGGATTTTACACTCAATTCCCGAGTCAAGGGTAGGGGGGCTTATCAAAGAATACTCCATCCCTGCGGTTGTATTGAGATGTTTATCATTGTTTAGGTCCTTTTTTGCATCTTCTTGGTTTATTGGAGATTTCCTTTGTTGGACTGAGTTTTGGTCAACAGACACAGTATTGATATTGCTTTGTGAATTACATGAATCTTCTTCTCTGTCCCATTTCTGCATCAGCCTTTGATCAGAGGTTGATAAAAGAGGACTTGCTGGTGTTGCGGTGTCTACAAAAAGACAGTCACTTTCTTCCACCTCTTCCCTGCATGGTGAGTTTTGGTGGCTTGCCATGAAATTAAAAGGGAGATGCTCTTTGATATCCTGAACATCTAAAAGCTCTTCTTGTTTCTGAATGGTCTCAAAGGGAAGATCGGTGTCAGGTTTAAGTGAAGCGTTCAGTGAAATAACTTTGCAGGAATCATTTTCGACAATGACATCAGATTGCGAAGCAACCAGCAGACTGCACTTGTCCAGAAAGGGTGAGCAGTGACTTTTGTTGTCTGAATTGGTTTCCACAAGTATAGGACTGCAAGGCTTATCTGAGGTGACTATCTCCACCGACATATCAGTTGTTAGACTTGTGCTGTAGGTCTTAGCAGGGCTTTTAGAGGGAGATGACCCGATCAAATGGTCCTTTTCAACTGTATTAACAGTTATCTTCTCAATAACACTGCCACCACTTTTTACTTTCAATTCACCAGCAATTGTTAAATTGTCTGAGGATTCTGGATTGTTAATGAGTTGTTCTTCAAGTGACGACTTTGTAATATTTTCTACGTTGTCACCAATGTCTTCACCAGTAGCAGGTAAAGCCTCTGATAAATTAGTGCTCACAGATAGAGCAGGAATTCCCTTCACTGCCTCTGCTACTTCATATTCATTGGTTGCATGCTCTGGACAGTCACTACTGGTTATGAAAACCTGTTTCACATTGACAGATTCATCAACCACATGTGGGTCAGGTGTCACTGCACTTAAACACAGTGTGGACTCAATTACATTTCTATTCTCAATTGTATTTTTTGATGTGGCTTTAGTCTCGTCCTTGCTATCATTGTTTTCTGTGGACTCCCTTGGCTGTGATGAAAATGGCTGGTTTACATCAACGGTGGGGTCAGTGCTGTTAGAGAGAGACAGCTGGGACTCATTCAGAATAAATTTAATATCATCCTTCCGCTCATTGATATTTGGAGGTGATAATGTATTCTCCTTCCCAGTAATTGCTTCCCTTTCACTGTCGTCTTCTCTCTCAACTGCATCAGTTTCTTGACATTCAATTTCTTGATGTTGTTGACTTGTGAGAGAGGTGATTTTTGTCTCCTTGTGTTCCGATATAATGGGTTCTTTTTTGAATATAGAGTCTGAAATCACCTCTAGGCTTTTCATGAGGTTTTCTGTATATCTCTTCTGCTCTAAGATTTCCTCCTTTGTTTCTTTGTTAGTCTTTTTTTCAGCCTTTTGCTCCTCTGATCTGTGGGCATGGTCCTGTTGTTGATGGAAAACTTGTGAGACTGTAGTGATAACATTTGGTGCATCGTGTCGTTTTTCAGTAAAATGTTCAACTGCCCCTGTATCATTGTTAACTGGATTGTGTGGATTGTTTTGTCCGCCAATTAACTCAAACTGGAATGGACTGGCCCATGGTTCCGTAAAAGGCTCTGATGGCAAACTGGCCACTGGTACTTCTATTGTTTGCACAGGGCACCTCATATCAAGACCAGTGGTTTCACTCCCTGACTCATCACTGAGACGTAAAGGTGAAAATTTGCTCATCTGCAGCTGCTTGGGGACACCCTCTGCTAGTAATGGTGGGCTTTCCAGCTTTGTTGTTTGCAGCTGGTTTTCAAGCTCATTCACTATTCTTTTTATCTCAAGTTCATCCTCTGATGCACAGATGTTGAGATTTGCACCATAGTCAATTATTTTTTCTGGCAGAGACAAAGGAACGTGACTAAAATCTGGTTTCTTTTCGCATGATTTCTCAGAGTTGTCTTTGTACTGAGATATTTCAACAGGTAGCTCGGAGCTCACAATAAGGTTCCAGTCTTTTTGTACCAGAAAGGGAGAGAAGGACGACACAAACTCTACCTTTTTATCATCTGCATTTTCCAATGAATGGAAACCTTCTTTCTGAATCGGCATATCTGAGTAAAGGCCACTTTCGAATCCTCCAAGATCCCCAAACATTGAAGATGTGTCAAAGGAAAGTGGGGATTTAATGAGCACTTGTTCCTGATCCAGGGGGTAGGGCATGAGGTGGAGTGTATCTTTTTGTAGATATGGGCCTTGGCTTTCCGTTGGAGAGAGGCATACCTCATCCATCAAAGAGGTGCAAAGAGCTGAAGGCCTCTGTGTGTCTTGCTTGTTGCATAAAGTTATCACATCTTTTACTACACAACCACTCTTGCTCTGTTTTTCAGATATGGTATTGTCTGATACGTCCCTTCTTTTATCCTTTGTGTTTCTGTCAGTATTGAAATCACTTTCTTTGTTGATCATGGGAGTGTTTGAACTCAACTGTTGTGACTTTTTATCTGAACTGCTACACATTGTAGGTTCTTCTTTGGGGCTCAGACTGTGTGATCTTTGTGTGTTGACTTTATCGGAGCTGACTGTTGTGCCAGTATCTTCTCTGTAAGACTCTAGCTTCTCTCCTGATTTTGTGGTGTTGCATTTTTCAAGGTTTTTGTTTGTCTCTTTTGTTTTCAGTGAGGACAACACTGAAACATCATCTTCTGGATTTGAATGAAACTTCTTTGGATCCTCTGTACTGCCTTTGCTATCAGAATGAATTTGTTTGTTTGTATTATACTTCTTGACAGATTTAGTGAATGTCAGTGATAGCATACTTGAATCTTTAGATGACTTCTTCGGGGAGGACCTTTCATAGGTTTTGTGCTCTGGAGACTCTTTCTTTTTGATTTCTGTCTTCTTCTCACAGTCTGAGTCAGTGCGGTCAGTGCTTTTGGGGCTGTTGATACAATCACTTGAAACACTCACAGATGTGCTGAGTTCACTGCTTGTGGATGACCTGCTGCCCCTCCTCCTGAGTCTCTGGTGAGAACAGAGTTTCTCAGGCGAGAGAGAAACCTCCTCACTTTTTTTCATCTCAAAACACTCTTTTGACTCATGTCTCCACGCTGCCTGGTCCCTCTCACTCCTTGCTCGCCATTTGCACTCTTTAGTGTATGTGTATTTACATCGACTGCTTTGATTCAGTCGCCCTTGGCTTGCTATCTTTACAGGTTCACATTCATCATCTGTGTCTGAGACGTAGTCATATTCTCCAAATGCAGGGTTTTGCACAGTGGGGGTCAGTCTCTCCATAACCAAGGAAAATTGGAGGTTCTTAGTGCCTTTAACATGAAGTTTATGGAGCTTATTTTTTTGTTGAACTATTTTGTGAATAAGTTCTTTGCTCCAGGTGCCCCCTCCAGTGCTTTTCCTCTTGCTTTCTTTCACTGCAGTTCTTGAGATTGGCGATGTGGAAGACTGTGAGGATGTTGACCCTCGAAGTGCATTGCTTTCCTGAATGCTTTTAACACCACAGCGCTTGGAAAACTTGCCAGATAAGAGAAACCTTTGTGTACTTGTGTTCTCTTCCTCACCCTTGCACAGTTTTCTTGACTCTTTCACTTTGCTGTCTTGTTCTCTCGTCTTCTCCCTTGAGGCAGTTCCTGAATTTTTATGAGAGACTTCCTTTTTGATGTTGATTTTCTCATCTCTTTCTAAATTCAGAGTTATTTTCTCAAGTTTGCTTTCTGTGCAGTGTTTTTCAGTCTCAGGGCTCACAGCATCAGAGTCATAGAAATACTTTCCCTGTGTGAACGACCTGGCATCATTTGCGACTTGTTTATTTTTGCTCTCATGGACCAGGGATTCCTTGGTTTTCATACATTGTTTGTTTGATGTTGCTTTGACAGTTGTAAGTTCATCATCAGCAAATGCATCAATAAAGCTGCTGTCAATTTCTGCATTGTCTGATTGATATCCCAGTCCATTTAAGGCTTCTGTGATTAGGCTGTCTAATTTGGCATCTTCCATTTCTAGATCAGGGAAGGGGACAGGCAGGTTACCAGGACCAGAAAACAAGTTCAGCTTCATTTGATCATCCTTACTGTCTCCTTTAGTTTCAGTGTCAGATATCAGATCACCATTTTTGTTGAGGCCCAACAGAGACAGGTGAAGGTCAGAAGGGCACCTTGACATTGAGGCATTTGACACAGACGACACAGCTTTTGTGGCGTCGGCTTGAAACTTTCTGTTTTCCTCTATCTTTGATATGTCTTTTAGGTCATTTTGTGCAAATGGATGGTGACTGCAGTATTGCTTATGACCTAGAAATGAAGCCAGGTTATTGAAATTCTGGTCACACTGCTTGCATGTCAAGAGCACATCCAACTGGTCAAGATTTGCTGTGGCTAATGAAGTGGCCAACAGCTGATGTGCAGAGTACGGTGGTGGAGGCTGGTGATGCTCCACTCCAAAACTGTCCATATAACCTTTGTTGCTATCCATGGGATTCTTGTGAATTGTGGTATTTTGTAGGTAGCTCATGATGTTGTCTTTGGCTCTGTCTGGTGCATAGGTATGGTTTCGTGGAGCATCAGAATGAAACTGGTGAGGGTGAGAGGTCAGGTGATCTGACGGTATTTGTGTTTTGGGCTGGGACTGGTGATAAAACGAGTGAGGGGTTGCTGACTTTGACATTTGACTATCCTCTGAACTGGTGTTTACAGGACTGGTGGATGCTGGAGAGAGGGAAGAGCAGGTACTACTTGATGCAGGGTTATGAACAGGTGAGGGCAAAGGGGATTCATAAGGTGACACCATCATAAGACCCATGGGTGGGACCTGTAATGGAGGATAATTGTAGTTTCTTGAAGATGCAGCTGGAAGAGACTGGTTAAGCCCAAAATATACTGCCTTGGTTTTGGACTCACATACTTGTGCATGGCTCATCTCTACTTTAAATGTAGAGACCGTATTACTGCTGTGTTTTACACTCTCTTGTCTTTTGTTTGAAAATCCATCACTAGTTCTACTGTTCAGGAATGAGCTTGGGTTTTTGAGTGAGCTATGTTTAAGTGATTTACTATCATCTTGCCAGTCAGTGGGGGCAACCATGTAGGACAATTTTTGAGAACTTACTTGCCTTGATAACTCAATTCTGTTTTGGTTTGGCATGGCAGGCGTTGGTCGAATCTGCTGCCAGGGCATTCTGTTCATTTTAGATAGATTTGGCCTTTGGTCAAGGGGCTGGGTCTGAAACTGAAACTTGTCATTCATATCAGTATACTGCATTGTATTTTGGTTGGCTGTTGTGTATGTCTTACTAGGCTCCTCCCATGAGTTTGGTAACCTATTTAGAACCTTATTATTGATGTTTTTGTCAAAGGTTATTGAGCCTGTGTGAATGTTACTGACTTGAGGGTTGTGAAATGATTTGCTAATAAAGTGCCCTTGAGAGGCGGGACTTTGGGAAATATTTCTTGCATGATGCACACTTCCTTGAATGAGTGTTCTTTGGCTGGCAGCTGTGTCTTTAGAGCGAGAGTTCCTATTACTCCCAGAAGTAATGGCTGAATCCCTACTGTCTCCATGTCCAAAAGTTTCTGTGCTTTCAGGTAGGGCAGTCTGTCCCTGCTCTGACTGTTGTGAGCTGGTGCCAGAGCTGTCACTACTCGCTGAATCCTCACTCAGATTCCGTGGACACTGTATGGCGGGTGCAACCCCTTGAATAAACTGAGACTGTGGAGGTTGAGAGTAACAGCCTCTATCTTCTGGCTGCTGTTCATTAATGAGCTGAGAACTGCTCTGAGCAATGTTTTGACCTTCTCCAGACGTAAAAGAAAAAGAGTTGTGAGATACATGAACAGCACCTACAGAGGAGTCTGTAAAGTCTTGAGATTGGGTGTTTTGTTCACATGGAAAGGAGTCAGAGGCTGATTCTTCAAGGAAATTATATCCATATTGAAACTGACCAGGCACAAATGCACTTGCCTTATTAGCTTCTGTAAGGGCAGTGGATTTTTGGGATGACACCCCATAGTTAGCACCATTAAAAGTTTTTTCAGGAGACTGCCATGCATTAGAGCCACTCAGTTGGTAGTCAGGAATCAGTTGACTGCCAGGCTGTGCACTGTTGATCTCCATTGATGCAGCCTGCTGCTGCTGTGACAGGGGTGGATGTGGATGGTTTGACGTTCCACTTGAGGAACCTAGTGCCTGTGAGGTATAGCTTGGGGAGGTAAGGTTAGAGGGGGCTTCTTGGAAGCACCGGCTATAGTTGAGCTCTTCTTGTTGTAGTTCGGCCTCCCTCTCTGGTATACTGGGAACGTGGAATCTGTAGCTGCCCGAAACTGGGCCACGGCTGGTCTCCAATTTCTTGGGCGGCAAAATCTTCTGTTGTGGGTAGGCAATACCAATGTTGGGGTTTGAGCGTGGATTTGTAATGCTCAGTCTGTACAGCTGCTGAGGATTGCCACGCTCTGTTTTTCCTGACCTTTTTCCTTTCTCCCGACTGCGGCCCTTTCCACTTGGGGACTGGGGGCTGCCTTTACCACTCGACCAATTCCTGTCACTGGAAAACTTTGATCGGTTTTGGAGTGACCTGAAGTCAATCTTCCCTGCCTGCTGTGGCCGTATGACAGCTTCTCGTTGCTGAGGACAGTCCCTTTGCTTCTCTAGTTTTTCAGTTTTGGCCTCAATGCTGCTGGCTCTGGCCTCAGTGCCTGTGCTTGCAATGTGCTTTGAAGATTCCTTTGTGGTTTTGTCACTCTGTTGTTCCAGCGCTGTCCCCACATCCTGCAGTTTGAACTCAGTGTCCAGCTCTTTGACAGCATGCAATTGCTGAGTCTCTCCTGCCATGGTGCACAATGCGTGCTGTGAAGGCCTTGTCCTCAGAAGAGCAATCTGGGAGACAGGGGCATCGTCTTCTTAAAGGAAGAATCAGTAAAGGTTCAGTGGCAGGAACTGCAGGGACAGGGTTGCTCGCTGCAGGCTCATCTCTTCACTTTCATTGTGAACTGCTGATCTGGCACCAGAACAGAGCACACCTGCCAGAAAAAGACAAAAGAGATTCAGATGACAAGCTTACTTTATCAATTTTTCTAAAAATGTGATTATATTATGTGCTTTTTAAACTCAAATCAACAATATAAATCATCAATACTTGTGAGACATTATACAACACCATGAATCACCATAATTCCTCCCAAAAAAGAAACCCACTGTTAACACTGTCAGCACTTTTAATTATTCATTATTCCTTTATGTGAGATAATAATGACATTCAATTTTTGATCGTTGTATATAAGTATTGAAAAGAAAAATGCATGTTCTGAGGATACATTCAAAACTCATGAATAGATAAGTTCCAATTTCAATATTCCAGTTTCTACCAGCAGAGAGCGCTGTTGCAACATTTCACAGTAGTGCTGTCACTGTACAAAGAAGTTCTAAAACACTGCCAAACTCATACTCACTAATGGAAAATACTCCAAACAATTAAAATCAACCTTCCCCACAACAATTAAAAAAGCAAGTAGACTTTAATCGTTGCATTGCATTACACTTTAAAACAACTGACAACTGAAAAGAACAAGTCTCACAGTCAAAATCCTGCACTAAAACAGCCCCAAAAGGAACCAGTTTTCTTGAGGCTTCAAAACTATGAAGACTGAGACAAATATAGTTCGTTGATCCAAAAGGCACAGCCAGTAAATGAATCACAGACTTTTTAAGAGCAGGGACACAATGCCACAGTGTTCTTTTGCTACATGGAGCTACAGGTTTGGATCATGGAGGAATAGCAGGGATTAGTCAGTGCGCTAATAGACAGTGAGAACTATGGGCACACTCTTACTGCCTTTTCTTTGGCATTTTTTTTGCCCTACTTGGCACGCTTCTTTTGATTTTGAGGTCATAATGGATGAAGCTGTAATTAGATTGAGTATGACATATTATATTACTTTACAATATCATTTTCTGGCAAATTCAATGTTGTTATGCCCTGTGTAAGTCAGAAATCTGCAAGTTGCTGTCAGCTTCACAGGATAAATCACAGCTTTTAACCTCAAAGGAGAGGAGTGAGGATGCATTATGTGTCCCTGCTGATGACATGCAGCCCAAGAGGGTACATTTATTCAGTGTACAGACTCAGGGCATTCTCACAGGCACAGGGAGAGAGCTAGGATTGACTGGCATGTGGCATTGCATCTTGAGGGCTAAGTATACATCAACAAACCAGTAAAAAATTTGTCAAGATTCCAAGTGACAAATGGAATATTGATATTCCCGTGAATATAAGACCCTTCACGTTTAACTATAGGGATGACTATCTATCTTGTGTTTTCTGGTCTCATCCTCTAGTAAACCTCTCAGAGGTATTTAACAGGATGGGAGGGAGGCTCAAGACAGAGACCTGGCTGATTTCAGGCCTGGTTGTGAAAAATCACATCCCCTCAACAGCTCCAGAAAACCTGAAAGCCGGAGTGTCTGCAGCTACCTCTGCCACCAGTTGGGGAATCTGGTGTGAGTGGCCCTGCCAGCGTCTCCACCAGGAAGGGCTTGATCCATCTTCCCAGAGTCAACAGTCACAATCATACATCATAGACCCAGTTGTATTTGCTCAGACTGGCCGTTGAGGTATGAGGCTGAGGATGAATGCCTCCAGCAACTAAAAAAGAAGTATGAGGATCACAGGGGCCTTACAGAAGTAGCACCAAAGCCTCAGCTGTCAGTTTACAAAGAGTAAGGGTTCATTTATATCCTAACAAATGCCTTGTCCACTTCCCCTTCAGTCCTGAGCAGCTCAATAACTCTTCCTTTGCACCAACCATCACATAAGCCAGAATAACAACACACAGATTTTATGAATATCAATTGTCCATAAATTTGGTGGCATCTTTTGTTTTCACTTTTTTGGTTTTATCTTTCAAAGAATAAATTGCTCCTCGAATGCACTTAAAGTCAGTGTGGTGGTGACAGAATTGCAAGCTGGGCACAAGTAGATATCAAATCTTGTGTGACTGGTCTATATTTTGTTCTATAAAAGTGTGTTATAGTGGAGTTTTATAAGTCAATTAAGGCAATGTGTGTGTGTGTGTGTGTGTGTGTGTGTGTGCGTGTGTGTGTACTTTGAGCCTCCTGTCATGTCACCAAGTGTCTAAAGCAGTGGCGCCCCATATAGCATCGCCACAACACCACCCTGATTCCTGAGACTGCTGAGTGTTGAAGAAATAGTGTGTTTGTGGTGTAGGTGCACGTGTGTTTTACTGTGTGTGACTACCTAACTAGACCAAAACTGAATGAAACTAGAGTTGTTCATTATTTACAAGTGTTGGTTTCTCTCAGTAGGGAAAGTGAAGAAAGGTGCTTGAATGAAACTCAATTTCCTGAAAGTCTTTTTTTTTCTCCTGTCATTTCATGCAGGATGTATGTGGTGTTGGTTTGAGTGAAAATATGCCTGAAGCCCAGTGAAAATCTGCATCCACTCGTTACACATGTCTTAAGCTTCTGCAAGTTCTGTTTTCCAAAAGGCAAGAACCCTGAGTAGGACTCATACCAAAGTCAGTTAACTTGAAAGACTACAGACTCAGCATCTTTTGCTTCTGAGCTTTTCAACATACAGCATTTGTTGATGTGTGCTCTGTAACAGGATAGCACCCAAAGGTGGCTAAAAGAAATGGTAAAAGCAGACTTTAGCAAGGGTGGGCAATCGTAACACTTGTCAGATCTCGAACAATGACTCTCCAGAGATGCAACGCATTGATGGAGCCAAGGGAAGGGGCAGCAGCAGGCCGAGCAATCCATTTCTACAAACAATGGCGCCCTTTATAATAATGGCAATCATTAACTGGCATTAGGAGAATCTTCCCAACTTGTTCAGTTTTTCCAGATGCTTTTCCCCTGAAATATCACCAAACAGTGTCCCAAAGAAGACAGACAAAGATGAGGAGAGATGAGATCAGAGGTGGTGGAGAGGTGAAGACGGGAGGAAATATACTCTGAATAAGAGTAGCAGGGAAGGCCATTAAAGAGTGAGTAAATCACAAAGAAGGATTGGTGTCAAGACCTGAAGGGGTAATATTCGGTAGACCAGTGGGCTGTGTAATAAGAGGGATGCAGGGGGAGGATTAGGTGGCAGACAAAAAGCAGTCTGACTGCTCTTCTCACACCTCTCCCGGCATGACCGGTCCAGCAGAGGGAATGTAGTGAGAACGGCTGGCCCAGTCCCATGCTGAGGCGTGCCGCCAAACCTCGGTCAGCGTGCCTGCTACTCTTCTGTATTTTTGGAAACATCCATTATGCAAGCAATTTGCCTTTAAGATTGTTGCTTCCATTCAAAAGCACACTAGGAGGAGAGATATGTTTGTAATGTGAGGAGGGCCTTGCATGCTTTCACAACTTCACCACACAGTAATAAGAGTAATAACAACACAGCTCTAAATGTGGAAGTGTGAACAGTAGTGGCCATTCTGTGGTTTACAAGTTAAATTTTATGATTTACAGAGAAAGATTAATGATTCAATTACCTTCTTTTATACAAATAAATGTTTTGTGAAAAGCCTAAGGAGACATTGAAAGATGCAGGAGAAAATTTTGAGCGCTTCAAATGAAACACTGAGCATAGTACTGAAAGAGGCTTGTTATAGTCGTGCCTTCCTACCTCCACCAACCCCCTAACCCCGCCCTTTACCCAATGTGGTTAGCTGCACAGTGGGGATGATGGAAGGAGTGTATGTGTGTGGTGTGTGTCTGAGTGTCTCAGAATGTGTCTCTGTGCATGAATGCGTTTGTGTGTGTGTGTGTGTGTGTGTGTGTGTGTGTGTGTAGAAGGAGGTTTTGGTGTGTAATTCCAGAGGCTACCCATACCCCCTCCCAAGTTTTTCCTCTTTCTCAGACGAGGTTTTATTTTTATTTATTTATTTTCTAACCACTGGATTCTGGACTCAGTCTGTTTCCATATTGCTTACCACTGCATTCCACAAACATGATGGAATCTCAGTTTGAAGGTGTTTAAAGGTTATTTTTTCCTCTTTAGCACAATTTCCCTTGTTTTGCTGGGTCAACTGAACATTACCTGTGTGGCTTTTCTAAAAAATGAGCTTAAGTGTAATAGATTGAATAATGACTGAGTATTACAGGATATTACTGAAAAGGGCAAGCTAGATGAAATTTTCCTGAGTCCTACTCATAACCATGATAACCTGATCCTTAATGGACAAAATCTGACTTTGGGGTTTTATTCCCCCTGCATTCCTTTTTTCAGCATGTCAATATTTGCTTGTCCCTTCTTCTGCCTCGGCCAACGTATCTGGTAGCCTTTCAAAATCAGCAAAGATTTATTAAATGTAAAAAAAAAAAAAAAAGAAGAGAGAGAGAGAGATAGATGGAATGGGACATGTATTAATTAATGATAGCCCTCTGTGACCCCAAATCCATAGCTGTTTCCATGTCTGAGGCTAATCCCACTTTCAATGTTCCAAGACTCAACCAAGATGTGGTTTATGCACACACTGGAAAGACTGCCTCTGATTGAAACACACTTTCTGGCTACGAATATAAAGATAATACGAAGGTAAGAGGAACTTGATTAATATTATCTTTCCAAACCGCACTACTTAGGAGGCATCCTGAAGTTTCAGTAGTTAAACAAAGGTGAATTGCAGGAGTGCCATTTTAAGCTGGTGGAAATATAGAATTTTGATGTGGTGGACAGACCCCCCACACATGTAAACAAGAGGTGAAGGGTGAAATTCTGCTTCATTGTTTCTGTCATCAATTTTGCTACAAAACACACACACATACTTTATATATACAATGAAAAAGTTTAATTGCATTTTTTCTTTTTCTTTTTGCAGTTCAACACTTTTCCAGTTATTCAATAGTTACTTTAAGCATTCCTCAACAGGCTGCCATTGATGGTTTACTGCTTTGGGAGCATATTACAGGGGAAGCTTTTCATTTCTACAGGAACTGCATGTTTAGCTCCATTAACATTCACATATCCTCTACCTCAAGAAGCCAGAGGCAGTGAGACGACACACTACCACATAGGTGAGTTCACAGAGGATACTGAGCCTGCAGAAGCAGAGTTACAACCTAAGTGTTAGTGGCCTCAGGGGGCTTAGCCCAGTCTACGTGACCCATCACCATTCCTCCCATTAATCAATGAGCAAACTCACCTAAGAAAAGCATGTGCAGGCAGGCAGGGCTGTACAAAACAACTGTGTCCATTGTCACTAGCCCCACATGTTTTCACATTTTTTATTCTCATGAAAAATGAAAAACAAAACAACAAAGCAGAACAAATGCTCCTATTTGTCCGGAATAACTAAGGTCCAGTGTCAAATGAGATTGATAATGGATTTTACAGGTGGCATGAAGCTGGTTCTTCAGATTAAGGGCTAATGATTTGAGCAGCCTGGAAATTCTATATTCCTCTGCAAAAGAAGAAAATACAAACCCACCAACATCTGGAATTGAAAGCATTTCATGTGTTCTTGTGAAATAAATTAGTTACAAGTACAGTATAGACCAAATTATGTTTAGTCTTGTTAAACTAGAAGTGACATCCCGGTTCAATATGTTTCTCTTTTGCACATGTGCAATTCTGAGAGCCCAATGGCCCATCAGCCTTCACACTCTGCTAAATGCTTTTTATGACAAACTTTGAAGAGAAATAATATAGGCTCTTTGCCATTTTAAGTGACATTTGGGAAGAATTAGTTCAAAAAGTGAATCTGAGAGGAGAGTGGGAGATTTCCATCCGACAATGTCAGTAAAGGTTGTGAATACCTGCGGGCCAAACTCGCCACCTTTCACCGTCACGTAAGACCTCTGTAAGACCTGGACTGACTTTTTCGTACTGTCTATATCGTCAGACAAGAGGACAGAGTCAAGTTCCAACATGTGACTGTGAAAGGGGTTTTCCTTAAACCTTGTGTAAGTAAGGTGTATAAATGCACCACATAGCAATGCCAAATGAAACAAGCTAATTCTCATGAAATACAGTTCTTCTGTGTGAGTGCAGCGCACGCAAACACAAAAGCACTATTTGTGAATGAACCTTTGGTCTAAGTTCATGTTTGCAATTAGGAAAAGGAGAGTGTTTCAGGTTTTACATGAATGCACTGAGTGCGTGTGAGTAGATGTGAACACTCAATTGGGTATAATTGTATATATGTCTCTTGACTGTGGGTGTGCAGTACTTAAGTGTGCAAGTGCTTTCATGTATGATTCCAGTATACATTGTTGAGTTTGTTAGACAGTATTTTATAGAGCAGCAGGTATAAAGTTACTTTCTAAACACCAGTGGATGAATAAAAGTGATTGAGTCAAATGTAACAGACTGGCACACAGACGTTAAATCAACGTGAAAGGCTGTGATTCATTTTATAAAAACTTGACACCAGGTTATGTGTGATTTAGAAACAGGTCGTAAATAATACCAAGCCAGTGGTCTGTAGAAAAGAATAGGGACTGAAAGTCATCATCAGTAGACTTATCCCTTCAACATCTTTACTTCGAACCACATGCAACTTACTGCTTCTCTACTACATTTCTTCCTGTTGTTCTTTCTTTCTGTCTTTTTTTTTCTTTCAGACTCTTAAATTTGGCATTAGGTCACGGGACAGAGGGGCAGGTGGGTTTCAGCACGGGGCGGGGGTAATACAAAAACATTTGAAGAAAGTTTAGGATGAACCTAAGTGGATGAAGTGCATGAAAGGCAGTCACAGCTTCATGCCAGAAGCAACACAGCTCATTTAAATTATGGGATAATGTGCAGGAGTTATTTGAAGGTCAGTGTTCTTGGGCAAAATGGAGTACTATATTGGTCCAAATTAAAGACAAGGTTTTTTTCCATGACACACCAAAAAATGGGATCGTCTTATATTTGGGGACTAGACTTAGATGCCTATATATCCACAACATTAGACCTGTCACATTTAGGGAGTGCACTGCTGATGACTGAGGCCATGACCAACAGTCAGAGGAAATCTTATACGTGGTGTTCAAAGTGCTTTTGAGGTGTCACAGCCTTTTGTGTTTGATTAATGAATTTGTGTAAACATTATTCCCAAATCAATTTGTTTTCTAAAAAACCAATATGCCAATAAATCTTTTTATAAATCTAAAATTAGTTTTGAAAAGGGAAGGTTGCCTTTTAATCAGAGTCGTCTTACTTTTGGACCAATAATATTCCTTTAAGTGTGCTGATTGAACAGTGGAAAGGGCATGTATGATATTATTCCTCATTTAATGTTCATTTTAGTCCAATTTGCATCAAAGACGAAATCTTTTGTCACCTGGCCAAAGCTGAAGAGGGGATTCCAGGCACATTGTGTGTGAGTCAGTAGCATTTTTCAATTTCACCTAGCCTGCCTCCCTTTAAATAGTCCAAGGAAATGTTCAAGTGACCTAATTAGGACTCAGGCTTTCCTAAGTAGCCCATGTCAACACATGACGTCGTATTCAAAAATACATAAAGTCACAAAACAGCAGGGCATTGGTGACAGCGCAGCATGTTTTTCCTCTGTTTAGTTTTATTCGCATCATGGTGGGACAGTGAGCTCCTCTTTGTTGTTTCGAGCTTCTCAAACTTCTCCCTCGCTTGGCCAAACCTTAAATAGCTCAGTGCAGCTAAACGATTTTAACAGGGACAACGGCTTGACTGGGTAAGTTCATCACACTTTAATCTATTCTACAATGATACAAACCACAAACCGATTTTCAAGAACAGACACTGCACTGTTAAAGTTCTCACTCTGGCATTTATGGGCACTCAGACACAAAAAGTGCCCTGCCCAAACAAACAGGATTAAATAATTATTGCTGTTTTTGGGCTCAAGCACTTTGGTCCACTTCAGCAGCTTAGTTGCACCTTGGAAACAATAACAATGAATCTTGTTCAAACAAAGCCTCATTCATACCAAGTAAAGCCAAGTTGAGCTGTCATTTAGTGACATTTCATCAGGATCTTTACTTTATCCTTTTACTGTGTTTGTTTATTCAGCAATGCAGCAGTCAAGGAGATACATTCTTCTTAAAACCGCATCATGGTAATGGGTTGAAAAAAGCTGAGACAATTTAGGCAAAATGAGAAAACTGATGGACAAGTTAAAGTGCTTTGAATTCCTGCTCAGTGTTTAGACTGTTTTGTCAATAAGCCACCTTTGTGAGAGAGGCTCTTTTATTTGCAGCTGCGAAAACTGTCTGCAAATACCAGGCAGGGGGGAAGAAGACTGTGGCAAGTTAAGGGATATGAAATTAGACGTCAGAGCTATTTGCTTAAAAGAACAAGCTTCAATTCAGAGGATGGATAGTAAAAAGGAGGGGCGAAACAAGGAATAGGAAAGGAAGTCAAGCAGAGAGGAGACGGATTTCCGCTCCCTCTCTCTCTCCTGCAATATTGCTTCAGATCCAGGACATTAAACAGCACTTTTTCTGCTGCAGATAGTGTTAAACAGGTTTCTACATAATGTGTTGTGAAAAATCCAACCTGCTGTGCACCTGTATCTTAATCTTCCATCTTTGATTTCATGTAAGAGACCACGTCATTTTCATTATTCCTTGCTTTGCAATAGGAGAACTGCATCACTCAGCTAAACATCTGATCAATGAGTGGAGAAACTCAGACTGAAGCCATATATTCCATTTTTCTGTCTGTCCCCTATTCTATCTTGTAGTCTCATCTCTCCCCTGTCGCTGCCTTTAGGTTCCAAGTGGTTCTGGCCTGTGTCCTGCTATCCCTGCAGTCGGAGGACTACCTGATGTGTCGCTGTGCAGAAAGAGACCAAGGGGTCTGCTGCTAAAAAGCAGCTCTGTGCTGCATCTACAGATCGCCTTACACAACCACTTCCTGCTTCCGACCCACTCGGCACAGGCAGCCCTGTGTGCCAAGGCCGAAAAAAGCACAAACAGAGGGGTTCAGTCCAACCGGGGGCTGAGCACAGGACCCCATTCATCCTCTCCCCAATGCTCCTCCCTGCATCTCTCCTTCCAGCTTCAGGATGGTTTTATTTAAAATTTCACAAATACCCTCCTCCCTGAGGAATTGGACGCTCATTGCCTCGATTGAGTATGGCTTAAGACAAGCTGTGTCAATGCTGCATCCAGACTGATACAGTGAATGGTGCTGGTTTGTCTGGTACAGAAGCAGATCTGGCATCTTGTACCAATAGAGGCGTAAGGGTCAAAGATAAATTAATAACTTCAACCAAGGTTCCAATAGATGCTTCAAGGGTGACTTTTACTGTCAAAGAACTTTCAGTAAATGGGACCCCTCACAGTAAGAGGTGCATGAGTAGAAGATATGCAGGGTATGTATGAATCTGTGTGAGTGGGGGAGGGGTGCAGGTGAGTCTGGGTGTTGGAGTCGTGTTGCTATTCCTGGAATGCTCACTTTGTCCCATCTAGACTTGGGAACAGTGGGGAGGATAGGAGCTTGGGATAGCAGACTCCCACTGTGTCTGACCATTTAAGCAGGCACCCTATGAGGACCAAGGGGGCAGGGGTATTTAAGATTCTTGGGGAAATGGCAAAGTGGGCAAATAACTCTTAACACAAACAAACCCAAAGCATTAATGATGAGTCTGTCTCTTGACTGGATGTTTTTGCTCAACTCCCTATACACTATGAGGGGAGGGCAAACGGCCTTAGCCACAGACTGTTTTCACTACTGTCCTTGTCGTATCTACCTTGGGTCATTGGACACTGCCTTGTTTTTCTACTTTAAACGCATTAAAACAGCACCCGATACGTCCATTCCTACCAGGGGGATAGAAAAACATTTAGCCGGCTGCCGGCTCCCTGGGCTTCCCCCTCGGATGTCAGCCTCAGATGAGGGTGAGAAGAATGACGCTCTGTAAGGCCACTGCAAGAAGCCATTCATAAAGCCACAGCTTTGACCGCGGAGTGTGTAGCACTGACCCATGATGGCTGGAACAGCACCAGCACTGATCCAGTCATTGCTGTCCCAACACCTAACAACACTAGTATTGATCTCATCCATACTGAACAGGACAGAACTAGTGAAACAACATATTCACTGATTCAGCAGGATCACTGCAGAGTTTGAGCAGTGCAAAGAGCACAGCCTCTAATTCAACCAGGACCATCTTCTACTAGGTCCAAAGTGGCCCAGTCTACACTTAAATAGATGAAAAGGTACATATTCAGCACTTTTTTAAAGACAGAACCACTACAGCCTGACCATCAGTGCTTCATCAGTTTTAGTAATGATCATTGCTAAACTGATGAATCACTAAAGGGTATTTAATGGAACCAAAGCAAATCCAAGACTAATCTTTGGTTGATCAACACACTCAGTGGACCCAGACCACTGTAAATTACACCTTTGCCATGTTAAACAGGAGGCCTAATTA
The DNA here is from genome assembly GCF_947650265.1 of Symphodus melops. Lineage (NCBI taxonomy): Eukaryota > Metazoa > Chordata > Actinopteri > Labriformes > Labridae > Symphodus > Symphodus melops. Next base: position 13,560,872 of record NC_136696.1, on the reverse strand, counting down.
TACTGCAGGTAAGGGGCTAACTCGAGGCTGAGGAACAAACCAAGGCCCCTGGCAGAGCTCACGTTGTTCCCCTCAGACTTGCTCTGGCTCACGGGAGACCATTGCTGGAGGCTCAGGTAGAGAAAGTGGCTTCTGTGCTTTTCCCATGCCCAGCCTCTCTGGCTTTGCATGCCTGCTTGTGAGGCAGACAGCTGGGCCAAGCTAAAGAGCAGCCAAGAGAATACTGTGTACTTTAGAACATTTTTTCTCAACGTATGTCTTATGGAAAATATACCAGTTCTGGAGCACTTAATAGAGTATGTATGTAAAATTGAAAAAGATAACAAAATTTTCCCCTTGCTGTGATATGTCAACTTTTCTTAGAGTGTATCGGATGAATGAGCAGGATTATTCCATGTACGGCAGGTGATGGTACACAAGGGGGCAAAGAGAAAAAATACTAAAGTGCTTCAGAAAGCAGCTATGACTTGGTACAGAAGCCTACAGGCTGAAGATTAAGGAATCTTATGGATACTTTTTTAAAACAGCAAAAACCATCCAAGAACATTATTTACAATTAAAAAAAAACACTGGAACTTTAAGCATGGATCCAACAGCATGTCATACTGAAAATTGCAGTCTCTGTGCAACTTGGTTGATGAGGCTTGACTTGGGCACAACAATTGGGTCCTCTGCATGCTGTAAAACAGAATATTCAAGCTAGAGTAATCCTTTTCTCCATCTCATGAATCATACGTTCCCTCTCCTTCTTATTTTTACAGCTGCTGCAAATCTAGATCTGCTCAAACACTTTACCCATCGGTGACTGAGACAAGAAACCCAGAGTGTTTGAGACTCAGTTTCCCACAGTCACTCTGCTTCCTCACACTGTCTGCATAAATAACCAGCAACAATTCCCTCTTGACCTTCAAACGCATGCAGGCTCTCGTGCCCACAAGTATGTGTCTTTGTGGATATTATGCTCCATGCACATGCATAACAGGAGAATCTATCACAGAATGATTTAAGATTTCCAGGCATCGCCTTTCTTTTTTGAGCCAATTGACTCCAAACAGCAGGAGTAAAACTTAAAGTATGTGATGCTATATTAAACTGTCATAAAAAAAACACCATTTCAAAAACATTTAACACACTGAATTGATGCGTTGATCATGGCCAGCACTTCCACCAGACAGTACACAGTATATGACACTAAATACTAAGAAACTGTGAGGGTTCAGCAAGATCATGGTTTCTAGAATCGGAAATTATATTATCCATAAATCCAGAGCAGAGGTATGTAGACATGAAACAAAGACTTAGTTTGAACTAGGAACTGCAGCTATTCATGGTTTATGTTCAGTTTTGCTTCGTTTTTTTCAAATGACAGTAGTGAATAACTTGGAAGCCAAAATATAAAAAAATTAAATGACTGTGAATGTTTCTGCACAGCTTGCCAGCTCCCTTTGCTTTCATGCATATCAATCTGATGAAAACATCACCATTTGCAAAGCGGAGGTAAGGATAGCACGCTGTAATTTATGTCAACTTTTATACACACGAAATGGACTAGAGTTGCACCCATGAATGGCTCTGATGAATAAACCATTTGGCCGAGCTGTTGGGATCGGAAGCTCTGTCTCGGTCATTTAGAAGGCTGAGGTTCAGAGACAAGCTATAGGGTCTGTAACCCCTTTGCCTTTGACCCCTCACCTTAGCAGTTTAGTCCAAATGCTGCTGTCATCCACTAGAAACACAACTCGTCTAGGCTGTGGTCTCTCGTCTGCCCTTTTGCCCTGGCTTCAATTTGTTATGCCAGCATCGCGTGCCCGACCATTTGTGTTGGCACAGCCTGCATCGCTGGGGCAGCAGGAAGGCCATTAATCTAGGTTTATTGAGTCTTTAGGGACTCTGTGAGGACCATTGGTCACCAAACACACCCTGATCTTGGTCAAAGATTTAGTCAGAAATAGGAGCCATAATTTAGGAAATGTATAAATATTTGCATACACAGAAAATAAACAAGAACTGTTCACATTTAAAATGACCTTTGCTTTTCTTTGATCCTGCACTGTTTTCACTCAATGAGGACGAACTATGTCTGATGTATTTTAGATATATATATTGGGAAGGCCTTATATTGCTTACAAGAATTGTCCTCACTGACTCATCTTAACCAAAGTCAATTGAAAGATCCAAAACCACCCCAGTGTCTTACAAATGCAAAAACACACGCTCAAGATACATATGCATCTTTCACATTAAAGAAATGCCGTACTTTTTTTTGTGCAACTTACATGGTAACGTTTTAGTACATGAAGGCTTTTTGAATATGTAACAAACTCTACTGCTGGGTCAACTCTTGTAATAATTCAAACAAAAACATCACTGTTTTTCTCTGGATAACAATGAATGATGAGTTAGATACTCTAGGTGTCTGTCCGAAGAATAAACATCTGTGAGTACTCTTTTCAAATCACTTCACTTTCACAAGTCAATACCGGGTTTGTTGCTGCTGTGGCCGCAGAAGAGGACACAAACATGACTTGAATGATGGATGGATGGATTCATCAGACAAGTCATGTCTGATGAAGGTCTGGGGCCCAAAATGTCTCATGTGGTTATAAACTTCATTAAATGTGATTTGGAACAGCTTCTTATATGTGGACTACCATATTTTTTCTCTCCAACACCCAATGCTTAATGATTCAGATCTACTGTATGTGCTGTTTTCTATTTCATTTGATTTTTTTACAGAGAAAAAGAAGACTGGATTTACAAGTATAAAGATTCAAGCAACACTCACACCTAATTCTGATAAAATGTACATGTGAATGCACAATCGTCCACCGTAGACGATTTTGAACTATCCTGAAATGAAAAGTACAAAGACCCCTAAAAAACAAGCATTGACAGCGGCATGTGGCTAAGACTGCTGCTCCTTATCCAAGAGGTTGAGTGTACATGACTACAGAGTCAGATACACACACATCTTCAGGTGTTGTGGCTACTGTCTGAGGAATTTATGAATGGTGTTTGGTTGGTAAGGGGGTTACCTACTTTCTTGCTATTATGTTTCTTTCTGCTGCCACTCCAGCTCGTGGAGGCTTGAATAAGGTAAGTGATGTAATCTTTGCACAGACGCACAGCTGATTTTCCATTGTTCAACAAAAGAAAAAAAACAGTGCTGGTAGGGGTTAGGGCCCCTGTTTAAGGGGTGGGAAATGACATCATGCACCCCTGATACGGTATGAGACTTCAGAGAGGTCAGTCTCTGGGCATGTTAAACTGCGGTGATAACTTGGAAGCTCAACCCTTGTCCCGAAATTCACTGGAAGTGTATTTCCAGTGAATATTTCGATAATAGATAACTGCTGACAGTTACAGTGTGTGTGTGTGTGTGTGTGTGTCTGTGTGTGTGTATGTGTGTGAGGGAGAATGTATATAAAAAAGAGAGCAGCTACAGTCAGAGTGACAGGATGTCTTAACTAGCCCCTGCTAAAGCTGGTGTATTACAATTATATAAACTGAGGTTTAGGTTTTAAATGTAGAGCATTTGGGAGGTGGAAGGTACAGTAGATTCACCACAGTGAATCCACCTGGTACAAACTCTGCCAGATCTGCTCCAAAGGGTTCAGAAAGACAAAACCATGGGTGTGTGTAGTCTACAGGAGTCTCCCTCTCTGGGCAGAGGGTTGTTATAGAATAAGACCAAATACTGTGTTAAGTTTCCATGGGAGGATCAAAAGGCCCTGAAGACAGTGTCTAGTATTTTTAGAACCATTTACCCTCTCTGTCTTCTCAAAGGTCTTTGGCTCTTACGCCGAAATCCCTGCCTCTATTCAAAACAAACCAACACTCACCTGTTCCATTCACTTTCCTGGAAGTTTGGTTAAAAGAACAAGGTAACAGTAACAGAGATGAGGATGACACATCAGTCTGGGCGACTGGCTGAACTCCTACAGTAGCGAGTTGTGAGTCAGAGGCTGAGACTGGAAAGCATGGAAGTATCTGAAGAATGGCTCAGTATGTAGTGTCTGTGTGTGTGTGTGTGTGTGTGTGTGTGTGTGTGTGTGTGTGTGTGTGTGTGTGCGTGTGTGTGTGTGATCCACTACTTGTTTGGTGAACCTTTCAGAGAAGGGCCGTGCCACCAAGACCTGTAAAAGCTCGTCTGTTATTCCACCACTGTCGGCACTACGTGCATTTATTGCTGCACCAAGACTCACAAAAAGCTTTGGGGCCAAATAGGTGCGTAATGCCATCACATTGAGCAGGCTGAGTGACATGGTGAGAGGGAACAGTTGACAGTGTAGTCTCTCCACTTAGAAAGCATAATGAACTCATTCTCACACTCTTAAAGCTTCATCTGTACCACATCTGTCCCACCACACTTCCTTCAGTTGCTCTTTCTCTATAGTTGCCCTCCCACTTGTGTTCCATTTTCCATCGAAATCCCTTTCTGCTTCCTTTTTGTTTAGTCCTCTGCAGCACTTTGACTCCCTCTATGTGGAGACAGACTCTTGAACAAACCTGCCCCAGTGGGCAGTAGACATAGAGGGGAGAGTTATTTTTAGATTGCACCCAGATTAAAAGTGGAACATTTTTCTTCATCCTTGTAAAGAGTCCTCTTCCCTCTCTTTCAGTGTGTAATGGAGTTTAGCATCTCCGTGGGGGATCTGGTGTTACCTCCCCCACACATACCCTCCTCTTCCCCTCTGTTAGACTCATCCCCCCCCACCACCACCACCACCACCACTGATACACTCATCCTCTCCAAACAGTGACATCATTGGACAGAGCAAACTCCTTCCTCTGCCTTTGGGGGATGTTCTCTTCTGTCTGTGCACAGTGAAGCTCCTGACAAAAATCAGGCATTGGGAGAAAAAAACATGCTGTCAGAAAACACACATCCGCTTCAGGAAAACAAGCGTGATATATCATTACCTCGTCAGAACAGTTCTCCTCATATGACCTTTTCCCTTACCAAAACTCCCACATTAGACTGGCGCTGACTTTCACACACATACCCACACTGTTAAAAGGGGCATTAAAAGAATAAATCACACTACGGTATTGGGAAAAATTAGGCCAGTGCAGTGTCCAGGGGTCTGAGAAGTGGCTGGTGAGCTTACTTCAGCGTTTTCCTGTTCTTGGATTAAAACCAAAGTATGACTTTTTCCTCCGCTCTCCCACACACACACACACACACACAGGCGCACCCACAAGCGCGCACACATGTGCACTTACACACACACTTCCCAGACCATGTCGATCACTTCATCTCTGGCCCTGAACTGGTGAAGTGAGAAAGGGGACATGGCTCTCTGAGTTTTACTGGTCCTACTCTCCCTGACCCATGCCGGGGTCTAGAGCTCCTGTTACTTTCCTTGAAATGCTCCTGATCCTATTGAAAATATTCCGTATTTTAGCATTGCTGCTTTTCCGTTGTCCCTAATTTGATGGAATTTGCTTTCAAGGAGTGGGTGATATTGCGTGTTAAAAGGTCTGGCAAGGAGCAAGCCGGAAATCTTTCATTAAAACTCACTCAAAGTCTGCCATGACTTAAAGCTCTGTGTTAGATATTGAATAATATGTAACATAGAGCTGCTCTGTTGAAAGTTTTAAATGCCCTCCATCACAGCCTGAGGGAATTTATCTGAAAATCAGAACTCAAGATAAATCATAGGAAAGGTAAAAAAAAAAAATCTTCAGCTTCTGAATGACAGCTGTGCTATATTCGGGACTCTACACAAGCCCTTTGTGCATTTGATTGAAGATGTTTTAGGGTAATGCAATTTAATGATGGAGTCAGAACAAAGAGCACTGAGTAAGAGCTTGCTGTTGTAAAAGAGGAGTGAGAAAGAAGGGGGGAAAGTGATAAAGACAAACCAAAGGAGAAAATGAAGTCAAATCACAGAGCGCTCTGCTGAGTTACAGCACATCAAACCACTTCAAATTGCTCCTTCTCAAGCACATTTTATTGATGCTTTGGGAGCCTCACACAGAAAACAAGGAACACATTTGGGGTAGTTGTAGATCACACGTAAAAATATCTATGTGGGATACGTTACTTTAAAGCTGCTGCTACGAATGAAAGAATGAGATAGACAACTGATTTACCAAAACCCTGCCACCCCCGCTAGTTCTTTTCCATGCCTTCATCAAACCCATGGAAAACAAAATGTCAGCAATAATGGCAAACTTAGACTGTGAAATAGAATAACTAAGGCCGAGCGTGTTATTTCATCAGCAGAATGGTGAACATGAGGAGCCTTATAGCAGCTCTGGATCAAGCCCATGCCGTCTTTAGCTGTATTAGACAGAAACCTGATCGTAAAACCTCCACATACGCTCCTGCTGCTTTTTTTCAGACTGTCATTGTAGCTGCAGGAGGTGCCTGGACCACAGTGGCAGTCTATCATCTCATAGAAGCATTTCAAATTTAAAAGTGCTGATCGTTTTCTGCAGCATCAGCAGCTCTTCGCTCCCTGTAGCATCAGAGACTGAGGGTCTGCGTTTTCATTTGGAGACAAGAGAGAAAGAGTGGCATGACAGAGAAGAAGCAGGGAAAGCAGGCGAAGATAACATCAGAGTGCTCTGCTGATAGTGAGACAGTGTGGGGGGATTCCCTCACCTCTCTCCCCTGTGTCCGCCAGTGTCTACAAAACAGCTAAGCTCCTTATTGTGTCTAAGCTTCTCAAATAAAAAGTTGCAACAGAGAGAGAGGCATTTGTGGTCCAGGCGATGATCTGCCTATTAGGATTTGTATTGTCAGAAGAAATCCAAAAGCCCAAGGTTTCCTTTTTCAGACGTGCAACAGGAAAAGCCTTTCTGCTCCAGGGCTACAGAGCATTTATGTTGTTAGCATACCTGGAGCTGTGCCTCCCGAGGAAAAACATTCACTCTTAGACTTGAGTCTGTGGGAATTATAGGCAGAGGTTTTCTTCAGCGAGCTTGGCTGCCACCTACAATGCCTGATAATTTGATCTGCTTGATTCCCCAATGTTAATGGTCTTAGGTAGTGTGTCCCTTTAGAAAGTGCTGCTCAGCATATGTGACAATAACACAACATAAATCTTTTAATCTGCTTAATCCAACTCCATTCTAACAAAAGATCATTCTAAAATCCTGCATTGTTTACCTAAGCTGCTTTTCCACAAGGTTCAAATACTTTTTATGCCTGCAGGGAGAGGAAATGTCTGCACAAAGCAGGCAGACTTATAAAGTTAACATACATATCTATGGTACATTGACGCTCGAAAGAATATGATCCATACGCAGCCGTCCAGAGTCAACATCTTTATGATAATGTTGTTGGCATGACATGATTTAATACTGTGTTAACATGTAGCAGGGCAGCCTTCCCAAGGCTAAACAAACAGAACCCAGCGCAGCACTGCACCTCACACTGATGAGGCCATTGTTAGCCCTCTGCGCTAGGATAACCGCCATAATCTGTGAATACATCTGCCTCCACGCCGCACTATCTGTGTTTGTTGTATTTACTTGTAAAACCACTGAGGCTCATGGGGAGAAGCTCTGTTAGTTTAGCACAGCTGCACAAGCCCACTCAATAGATCTGGATAAGGAAGACGCCTTTTAAAGGCATACTAAAAAAGCTAGATTTCATACAACTAACTGAGTAAATTGGTATGACTTGGTATGAAAAGATGTACACCACTGGGTTAAAAACCGTTTCGTAGAATATTCATTTGCTCACCTGGACTTAAGGGTTACCTATAGAGCTAATCCAAATTTAAAACATGCCTACCTTTACTATCTCTACTATCATGGTCATTTTCAGCCTCAGTAGCTGTCTCAGAGCTGATAGCATCTCACACTGTCAATCTCACGTCTGAGATCAGACGGAGACTAAGTGATTGGCAGATGAAGCTGCACTCCTGGAGTTTCCCGCTGCTCTAATATCTCCCATCTGCGTCATCCGTCACACATGGTTCACATAATAAATCCCTTTTCTTGTCCTCTGCAGTTTAGGGCTACACGCAAACACGGAAATGAGATATACACTACTGTGCTGAGGCTCGATTATGAGGGGTGAGCACTGACTTTTTGAAGCAAAGGTAAAACCAAGAGATAGCCATAAGAAACCACATGGGGCCATTTTAACAAAAAACACATGTAGGTGTGTGTGTTTGTGTAGGCCTGTGTGTATGTGTATGTGTATGTAAGGCTGCTCACACACAAACAAACAACTTTAAAAGCTCTAACACATA